>NW_026999376.1:0-300000 GCF_037126465.1 Ornithodoros turicata | reverse complement strand
CTAATTGTATTTAGTAGGAAATATGAAGCCGCACTTTGCACCTAATATGAAGCTTTTTTCTGCTTTGTAGAATGGCTTAACCTGCAAGAAATCACTCTGACGATAAGAAACATGACACAGAGGCACACCGGAGACGCCATCGCTGATGAGCTCTCGAAGTGCGTCGATGAGTTTGGGCTAAATATGAAAGTTGTGCATTCTGATGCTCTGATTCTTCTTCTGATTCTCCTTCACTGATGCCGGTTCGAACGTAGAGCGTGCTGCCTAATTGGCAAAAATCAAGCAGAACCTGTGCATAACCTTCATAACCTTGTCCTCGTGGACGGCTTTGCAAAAGTTCCTAACCTGCAGTTGCCCCTTGTGAAGTGCACTCTGAGGAGCGTCACTTCAGTGATGGGCATGGCATGCTTGGAGCAATGTGTAAGCTGCTGCTGTTTGTCTGTTTTCAGATCTTTAGTGTACTGCTTACTGAGACTGAACATGAGGTGGCGTACATCGTATCACCGAGAACGCACACCTTGATCAGCGACCTGTTTACTATGTAGATCGTCTATGGAGATCGGACTTTGGTGTTGCTTTCATGGGAACGCCACGCATTCATCTGCATCACGAGATGCCGCCTCACCAGCACACCTTTTAGAGCAGTACACTGATAAGCATCACTTCAGTGAGGAGCATGGTATGGTTGGAGCAATGCCTAACACGTTGTTGTTTGCCTATTTTGAGATATTTAGTGCACTGCTCACTAAATCTGAACATGTGGCTTCGTGCATCCTGTCACAGAGAGACCTTGATCAGCGATAAGACATCTGGAACGATCGACCTATTTGCTATCTACCCACGTCAACGAGGATCGGATTGTGGTGTTGCTTTCAGGGGAACATCGTGCATCTATCTGCATTACGAGATTTGGCCTCACCAGCAAACCTTTTTAAGCAGTACGCTGAGGAACATCGCTTCACTGGTGGGCATTGGATGATTGGAGGAATCTGTAACCCGTTGTTGTTTCCTGTTTGCAGATCTCTAGTGCACTGTTTACTAAATCCGAACATGTGGCTGCGTGCGTCGTGTCACCGAGAACACACCCGAGCTTCCTCGTCCTCACCGGCGACGGGTGACTGACTGGAGGAACTACTGAGGACCCACAATCGTCATTACTTTCAACTAACATGTTCACTAAAGAACTCATCTTGATCCCGGGATCAAGACGCACGGCGCTGGTGTTGATCGCGTTGCGTACCCAGGGCGTTAGTCCAAATCCCTTAGTTGTTTTTTTTCTGCAGCCCCATGAGCCTTTATGTACACGTACATTTTACCCTTTCAGCGTCACTGCAACTTCATTCACATTTCATAAAGCTTAAAACTGTACGGTGACAACCATGAGAACGATGACAACTATGGTAGGCCAGCAGAGCCATTGTTTTGTAACGACACAAGAAAAATAGCGTTGAATTGAAGATTTGATCAAGGCCGAAACAAGAACTGTCATTCTCCGCTTGCAGTAGACATCATTCTTGAGAACGATGAGCAGTACCCGTCGGAGCCTCTAACAGATCACCACATATATGCAGCAAGCCCAGTGTCTCCAACAAGACATGTTACTGTCAAATCCGATACGCCCACCCGCTGGCGCAGTATGTTGACGATGTTTGAGAGCACCGCAAGGAACTATGACCCTCAGATAAAGCTCATGTCCATTGTGGACACCAGCCTTTTACGAAGTCAAGAGGAATGGGCCTTGATAACGTAACTGCACCAGCTCCTGAAGACATTCCGTACATCCGTCTAGCTTCTGTCAGCACAAACAAGCTGCACGTTCAACCTCCTCCTCGTTCTAAGATGAGAAATAGAGCAATATCCCACTGACAGTGAAGACGACAGTGGGCTCGTAAAAACACTCAAAAGAGCAATGCTGAGAAAGTTTGAGCATCCGTTTCTTGTCAGCGACCTGACACTCACAGCATCTAGACCCGAGATTCCACAGTTTGAATATAGTAGAGAACCCAAAATATATAGGGCTGGTTGGTACATGACTTGGAGTGAGGCGACACGCGGGACGAGATAACACGCACATCGACTTCGCACTTTCAACCCTTTAGTAGAGGACATCCTCCAGAAAGGTACATGAAGTGGACTTTCTGGCAGCCCAGTTCGCAGAGTACCGCAAGGAATGCGATTTGCTCGCTACTGGTGCGTCTGCAAGACCTTCGACGGCATTCCTATATAGTCGGCCTAGCCGAAACGTACTCCTGAAATGTGTTTGTGACCACAAACCCTGTACGGGCTGATGGCACACGCTTCTTGGTGGCCTGGGCACGCCTTCAGCCGAAATCCGTAGGCTCTTGGGGTTCTGGAAACGCAGAGAACCAGAGAATGCGAAATTCCGTGGTTATCGTCTAGCACAAAAAATGTGCAAAGCATTCCGGCAACGAGTACCCCCAGCGAGCGTGGGTTCTTAATTTCTGGGCTGTTTGCGCAAGCGAAGCCGGCAAGTTTATATCCGTCTACCTTGGAGAAATTAATTTTTGTACATGACAACTACGAGCTCTGTAAAAATTATAGCAGCAACCAGGAGAACTGAGAAAGAATTCGAGAGCTTTCAGCGCACGTTCACCATGTGACTTAGTGACCATATGAAGTTCACTTAGTGTTCTAGTCAAGTGTGAGCTAATATATATTTTTCAATAAAGAACTAAATCCAGCTGGAGGGCTCTGTATGTGGCACCTAGCGTGCCTTTGCGCTTGGTGGCTCATCGCAAAATAACTAGGCGATTGCTGCGTACATACAGTGTTAAATACCGTTCGCCGGTGCCTTAAAGGGACTATATGAAAGTTTCCGAACACCCATAATTTCGTTTCCTGGAAATAGTTTTTCCTGTCGAGAACCTAACATGCCGGAAATTTGTCCGGGCTGAATTGCTCCATTCCATAAAAAGCGCGCGTTTGAAGTTTGCCGTGAACGGTTTTGAGGGCCCTTCAAGGTCACTGTCAAGGTCGACAACATGGCGGATGGACAAACGTTGATTCACCACTTGGAGAAACTCGAGGGGAACAATTTCCGAACCTGGCGCTACAAAATGACGGGTTTTTCTAAAGACAGAAGAACTCTCGTTTACCGAGGCGAACGGTAGGCGTACATGGGAGAAGCATGAAATGGAAGCGGTGAACGCAATAGTACAGTCTCTGTCAAGCGTACAGACGACTTATCAATCAATGCTCGACACGAGGCATATGGAAAAAGCTGGAACATGCCAATAGGCCCCTGGCCATACGTGATTTCCGTGCGGCACAACGGCAAACCGGACCATAGGTCGCCATGGGTCACGTGCAGAAACACGGGTTTTGCCCGCAAACGCGTTCATTTCCTGTTAAAGTCACAATACTCTTTGGCGTGCGTTTCTCAACATCCTGCCGAATATTAGCACGCTTTGTCGCACGCCGCTTCGTGGCATTATCGGCCGCACGCCCGCTTACGTTTCTCATTTTTCGGCCCCCGCGTCTCCGTCTCCTTCAGCAATAGGGGCACATCTGCGAACCCTGCACTTGTGGGAATGCTCCGCAGTACACCGCCTGCGCTGTGATTCCGCGGCGTCCGTGTTGCCACTCGACGTGGACGACATCACGTATGACGAGCTGTGGAGATACTGAGCGACCAGCGGCATGGTCGCGCGGGTAAAAACATCCGCTCGTTGTTCGTAGGCAAGGTCGTGCAGGAAGTCCAGGAGGTGGTAGGATCGAATTCTACCACCGGCTTCGCCGTCTAAGCTTTTCCCTGGGTTTTCCCGCAGACATTCCGGACAATTGTCTGCGCACGTCCCCCTAAAGTCTGCCCATGACGCACACCCCTGTCCGTCACTTATTCCCGCATTCCTCTCTTCATCTGTCGACGTCTGTACGCTGCTCATAGCCACTGTTGCTTCGCGGCGCTAAGACAGAATTTAAAAAGAAAGATCAGCGACGTGATGTCAGCCACTTTAAAACAATCACGTAGCCGTTATCGTAAACACCTTCCAATCTGCTGAATCTCCCTACTGAACCATCACTGCGATGAAGGAACAGACGAGGGGGACAGCGCGCATCGGGGGCGAGCGTGAGGGGGACCTTCTCCGTCTGCAAGGAGCGTGACCCGACGCAGCTACATCGGGACCCCAAATTAAATAAATGCTGTCGAACTGTTTAAGATGTAGAGGAGGTGGTGTTCCCTACATGAGTCCTGACCGGCGATGATGGAATGTCCCAGCGGGCAGATGGACGTGGCCTCACAGTAGGACAGTGCCGGTAGAACTGGCTGCAAGGTGCAGTAGCGCGCGGCAGCAGAGGCGCGTCGTCGTCGTCTTCCACGGGACGCCACATCACTCCCCCCTCAAACGCGGAGCGGTGCATGCGGCTGAGGTCCGCGTCGATACCATGATACCATGAAGAGGAGAATGAGGACGACTCGTGGATGGTGGACGATTGGAGACACGGCTTGCGATTGTGGCTGTTGATGCAGCAGCGGGATTGCGGGAACAAGAGCGCTGCGATCCGGGCGGGTTCCAGTGATGAGATGTGAGTGCTGATTGGTTGAGTGGTTGTGTGCTTGAGTAGTTGCTGATTGTGTTCAGTGTCTGCTGAGTGCGTTGAGCCCTCGTTGAGTGCGCTGAGTGCTTGCTGAGTGATTGCTGCCGAGCGTTGATTGTTGCTGAGTGGGTGAGTTGCTGGTTGAGTGCCTTGCTGAGTGGGCGACAGTACCGCGACCGGTACGACAGCGTGAATGCCGTTAGCAGCCAGACAAGTGCCGGGGAGGTCCATCGTGAAGCAGGTGGAGGCCGGAAAGTCAGCTTACTGTGGTCTCCCTGCGGGTCCCCGGTGGAACAGTGGTCCCGGTGCGCCTTGTCTGCTAGAGGGTGGTTCGCTGCTGGTTTGCGGAAAAATTTAGGATGTTGCATGGCCGAATTACGCCGAACATGGTGTTCGTTCTTCGGGTCATGAAATGTAGAGGAGGTGGTGTTCCCCTACATGATTCCTGACCGGCGATGATGGAATGTCCCAGCGGGCAGATGGACGTGGCCTCACACTAGGACGGTGCCGGTAGAACTGGCTGCCAGGTGCAGTAGCGCGCGGCAGCAGAGGCGCGTCGTCGTCCTCTTCCACGGGCCGCCACAAAGAAAAAAAGAACATCCGTGGTGCAATTACACTGTTGCTGAAAAATGTGACCCGTCTTTTTCAGCGGTTCCGATCAAGGGATGCAAGATGTCGTGCTACGAAGAACAATGCCTTGTGCCTAGTCGAATCAAGGTAATTAAAAACCAATACATTCCGAAATTGCTCAATATATTTCGTTTGCATTTCCATTTGCTGTCTGTGATTAGTTACTTGCTGCTTGTGCTGCCACATTTGGCACTTCAGTCACTGAAAGTAGCTACAATAATGATACAGTGGATAGTGGTCTCAACATGTTCTTTTGTGATTCGTGGCCCATATTAATATTCGCCGGTCCAACTACGTCATCACTGTTTGGAGTGAAGATTGGCCAATGACCTGACAGAGACTTAGGCGTTACCGTGTTGCTTACGTTTGCCCTGAGGTGATCAAGATGTACAAAACGCGTCTGACCATTAGCACTTACAAGAAAAGTGACAGTGGACTAAACCCAGACAAACCCCCTAGGCTACCAGTTAACAACCTTACCGCGCTCTATCCTCAAGTATACTCTGTCTCCTGTACGGAAATGTTCACTTTTAATTTGCCGTTTTTTGTCGGCGCTTGCTTTGGTGGCCTATGATTTTTCTTTCATCGCAGCAGCTATGTCCGGTTTCAAGTACTCTAATCTAGTCCGTATTTTGTGTAGCAAAAGCAACCAACTCGGACGCTTATTCGTGAATGTGTGCGGAGTGTTACGATATGAAAAAAAAAAATGTCTACCTGATGCCGCAGTGGCCGTCTACAGCCCGTTAACGTGGCTGGAACGTGGAACTAGCGCGCTCCGCACAAGCATTGGAAGCGGGATGATATGGAGTGAGGGTGTGTTTTACCCCATTAGCGCGCAAAAACTGTTCCACTTCGTGAGACCTAAACTGCGGCCCGTTATCCGTGACGATCTCACGAAGCAGGGTCTCCCCTACTGTTTTGTACGCACTGGTGCTGTCCGCAATCCGGACCCCGAGCCATTTCGAGATAGAGAACCAGTATTAAAAAGTGTCTCCCCTCTTTCTGCACAAAGTCCACGATAACCCGTTCCAACGGTGCTGTACACCACGACAGTGGCTGATGTAGTGCTCCACACATAAAAATAACCGTTCCGGAACGGCCGTTTTAAAGTGCCTCGGCTTGTCCGCATTTTTCACCTTCAAAATATCCTTCAAAAGTATGGCGTCAGGAGATCCTGGGCAATTCTTTTGTTCTGGAGGACAGGTGAGGTTCAGAGTAAGGTTCTTGCACTATGAAGAACTCTGGAAGTTAGGCTATTTTTCGGTGTGCTGATACTGATGGCCTCACACTCTGACAGATATAACAATTTCGCACTGCCATTTCGACATCTGTATTAGTGTCCTGCCAGCACCCTGTGGACCGCGCAAGCGCTTTCGTTTTGATCTTCTAAGTATGTTCTTCAAGCAACAACTTAAGGCCACGATTGCTTAACACTCTCGGGATTACAACTCGGTTCTTCCAGATTACACAGTCCCCGTGTCAACCGACAATTCAAATTTCCCGTACAAAAAAATTTTTTTTAACACCGGTAACACCTCTTTTGGCCACCCCGATAATGTGAAACCCCGCACAGCTCTCAAACTGCTATCTTTGTCTGTCGCCTTTTCCACCTCTGTAGCACTCATAAGATTGTCACTAATCGGTGAAAAATAGAAAATCTCTTCACTCTCCTTCGTTTGTGCTTCGTAATTGGAGACGTGATAGGCTGTCTGCGTTTACCAACGTGGATCACCCCTTTTTCAATCAATCATTTTTCTTTCATTCATTCATAAAATGCAGAAAATTATCATCGAACTGAAGGAACCAGAAGGAAAAGTCGAAAACTCGGTTAAAGGTTCCTTCGTGAGAAGTTGCTAAATGTCAGTGGAGCACTAATCAGGAGTTAGGTAAGGCTACAAGGTACAAGGCTACAAGACAATAAGACAAAAACAAACATACAAAGCCTCAAATTGCCTAAGAAATGAACGATGAAAGATGAAAGTCACTGAAAAGGTTAGCCAGCTGTAGGACTCGAACCCACATCTTCTGGATTACCGGTCCACCAATTGAGCTCTACCTACCGGCTACCTACACCTACCGGCTCTACCAATTGAGCTAAGCTAACACAAAAGCAGCAACACATCTTTCACAGATTACATCGTGTTTCATTCTTTTTAATTGTCTTCGTATTCTTTTTTTAAACATGTTGTATTTCAAAAAGTAGCAAGGAATGCCCAGAAATGTATAATCTCTGTTGGATTGTACTTTCCCCCCTGAAATTATCTAGCCTCTTATACCCGGAGATTAGTACCGGAACACCACACTAGGTGGGTGACCTTGGATCAGTCAGGGTATAATATTATTTTGCATAATCGGACCACAGCTGACTGATTACCTCTCTACATGTAACTGCAAATTATAACATCTGATTAAGTTCATATAGACGGGTTAGCACTTAACCTAGGACATTATGGTTTCACAGCATTTGTCAAGAATACTCGTTGAAGTTTTGCCAAAAAAAGGAAGACAAAGATACTAAACAGTGAAATGCAAAGTGATAAATTAAATTGACGTAGTACTTGATGAGTACTTGAAGTATTTTGCTTAGTACTTTGTACTTTACTTGAAGTACACGTGGAAATGGGTACTTTGTACTATACTTGAAGTACTCGTGATACTAGGTACTTGGTACTTTACTTGAAGTACAATTTTGAGGTACTTTGCCCATCACTGCCTGGCACCCAATCTCTTTCTTCAGCAAGGCTCTCAAACCCGCCGAGGAGAAATACGGTACCTTTGGGAGAGAGCTTCTGGCTGCATACCCATCAGTCCGGCATTTCCGACACTTCTTCGAAGACCGCGATTTCACCATCCTCACGGATCATAAGCCGCTCACGCATGCCTTCCGATCCGCCAGTAGCCGCTACTCCCCTCGAAAGATTCGCCAGCTGTCTTACCTCGCGGAGTTCTGCACGGACATCCAGTACATCCCTGGGAGCGAGAACGGTCCAGCCGACGCCCTAAGCCGCATCGCGCCGCTGTCCGCTCCACCCACGCCCATCTCTTGGGAAGCTGTGGCCGCTGCCCAGGCCTCGGACCAAGAGTTTCGGTCATGGCGCAACAATCATTCATCATCCCTCCAGCTTCAAGACGTTCCCCTTCCCGACGCGGACCTCCCGCTCTGTTGTGACGTATCCACCGGCCGCCAGCGGCCCTTCGTTCCATCCGTCTACCGCCGCGCGATCTTCAACGCCCTGCACGGCCTGTCACATCCCGGCGTCCGTCCTACCCAGCGGCTCATTGCAGAGCGTTACGTCTGGCCATCGATGAATTCAGACATACGTTCATAGGTCAGAGCCTGCCTTGCTTGTCAGCGGTCGAAAATACAGAGTCACAGTGTCACGCTGCTCGGCATGTTCGCCCTGCTCGATGCCCGTTTCGACTCTGTCCACATGGACATAGTAAAGTTTCCACTTTCCGTAGAGAGGTTCGGTGATGTGTTGCGAGTACGGTAGCCGCTTGCAGGAGACGTCCGACGAGAGGGATAACTCAACAGCAACAATATTTAATACAAATATATACAAGGCATATACATATCAAGGCAAAGGCTTACTTGTTGAGAACTCGGGGGACATGAAGATGACAAGGTCCCAGACCTTCCGGTGGTGAAAGTCCCCGCTCGAGCTGTCGCAAATTAGCGGGTGTCCGCTTATAAAGACTAAAATTGGCCTCTGCCCACCAACATGGTAGCGCCATTCAAAACATTCAAAAGAAAGCGAAACCAACCGTCTAATTGGTAACATTAACTAGGTTGGACACGTGAAATCCTCCGCCCCCACTTGGACTAAATCTGTTAATCCCGTCCGCCATCTTGGACATGTCGTAGTGTCCACAGTGCTTTCGGCTCAAGGGATTGCCTCTATAGGGCCACAAAAGCGAGCTGACCAATTGGGTCACGAGTGGCGGAGTTTCAAGAAGAGCAGCTGTCGCGCGCGAGCACAAAGAGTTATTCAACTGGTCGTTCAGTCTGGCGACGATGGAGGCGAAAATAAAAATGTTTTCGTAGTTACAGGTTTAACCTTTACACCTCCCTCCTTAGATTCGTTGTGGGGCACAGTTGAACCACAAGGAATACACTACAGACGGGTTAAACACACTAGCATAGAAATAATAACCGCCCGTGTACAAATTCATCACACCAGAGGTTCGTGTGACACTACTGAACATGCAATACAACGTGACAGTACTTGCAACGACAAGCTCTCAAAATGGTACGTGTTGCTGTTGAAACGCATTATGTCAGTACACTGAACAGATACTAAAATCATGGAGGAAAAACACAAAAGTTCCTTAGAACAAAGTGGTGAGAGCGAGTGACTCTCGAGGTTCACACATACATTGCAACGCACCTGCTCTAGCCTAATTCCTACTCAAACCGCAACCGCGATAAAGCGTCCGCATTCCCGTGCGCGCTTCCCTTGCGGTGAACAATGTTCGCATTATAACGCTGGAGTGCAAGAGCCCAGCGCGCGAGCTTCGAACCCTGTGGTGTCGTACAAGTTAGGTATGAAAGAGGATTGTGGTCGGACAGTTACTTGTGCCCCGAACACCCAGTGATCGAATTTCTTGAGCGCCCAGATGACCGCGAACGCCTCTCGTTCAATCGCCGCCCACCGAGCCTGCGTGTCCGAAAATCGGTGGCTTGCGAACGATATGGGCACGAAGGTGAAGCGATTAAGCCCACTGGTTCGATAATACTTGCACTGCGCACGCGTCCGACCTGAGCTGTAACCTGCGCGTCACTGAGAGAAACGGTTTCCGTAAACTGTGTGAAATGAGAAAATATAATATCCAACGACTTGTTAATGCTGATTTCTCAATGAATGCTGTCACGGTCGCACTGTGACGTCCTGTAGCTGACCCTCCCTTACCTTCGACACACAATCCTAGCATTTCTTGTGCCTGGACGCGGTCCTTATGCGATTGCCGATTTCGAATGCGAGGAAACGAGCACGCGTAGATTGCAAGGAATAGCCATTGTACTTCATCTAACGAAATCTACCCGTGCTTTACAATCAGTGATTTATCGAGGCCCCTCACTAAAACCCTCTAATGTTTAGCGTCAGGTTGTGGATTCGATTCCGGCTAACTGCGTTTCGGCGGAGTGCAAGTTGTACAAGTTGCTTATAGATTGTGCACGCGCAGCGAGCGAACGCCCAACGCATGGCCAATGCTACTGGAAGGGCTCCTCGAAGCGCAAGGATCCCTCAGGGCTGAGCGAGGATACGGCTTTATGCACAGACCGACCACTGTTGCATCGCTTATGATCATTGTTGTATCACGACATAAAGCAACAAATTATCAATTGCAAGAGAGAGGGAGAACCTCATGCAGCAAGCAACGACCTTGTACTGAGCAAGAGCTCGTGATGCCCTGATAAGCCATCCATCGGCACCATCGGCACTGTTCCGTTTCTTGGTCGGCGCGGTGCGAACCTCTGCATTTCACGGAAAGGGCATATGATACGAAACAGAAGAGTGCAGGTCCCAACAAAAGTTTACGGAACACGCGAGCTGTGTGTTTTCCCCTAGGTACGACACCCTAGCGGCAAACGGAAACTGGCGAAATCAGGCCAGTTCACTGACTAGAGGGGTGGACGACTGCGCTCTTAACGACACAATGTGTTAGTTTCGGTATGACTACTCTTGTATGTGCCCGGAAGTCAGTTGGATCCCTCGCCAACAACATGTGACTCAACGTCAATTGTTTATCAATCAAACAATTATCAATGTCAGCGGCAATTGTTTATCAGCTGGTCACCACTGAGTTCCATAATAAAGCAAATGTTTACAAGATTTCGTTCTTTGGCTTGTTATCACGATGATAGCGACAAGATTCCAGTCTTCCCAATCGTCGAGTCACCGTCACGTGCTGTTTGCGAGCACAACAGTTAAATCCAACTCACTTCCCGAGCACAAACAACAGAAGCGATACCGAAACTACCGCAGTGTGTCGCTAAGAGCGCAGTCGTCCACCCCTCTGGGGTAATGAACCGGCTTGATTTCGCACGCTTCCGCTTGCCGCTAGGGTGTCGTACCGCGGAGAAAATACAGCGCCCGCGTGTTTCGTAAACTTTTGTCGGCACCTGTACCTCGGATCCCCACAAAAAATCCTTCCGCAAGGCGCACAGCGAGCTTCAGCGCATCCATGTAAACAATCGCACGTGGCCGGGTGCCACGGCCGCGACCAAGCGCTCCCATGCATTGGATAGGCCGGACAGGCCGGTTATCACACCACTCATTCTAGCTCACCATACCTCTACTACCAACACCCAGGATCGCTCGCGCCTCTTGATGGTAGCCTTGCCAATGGGTCTAGTCTAGTATTTTCGCTTGTTTTCACTACCAGTTTATATATACCTTGCACTGACCGTTGCGCTGGCTGCGTCCTCTGCTGCAAATGCGCCACTGCCGGTTTTTCATACCGCCGATGCCGTTTCTAAACTTCCGCTTTTTATTATTCCGTTCCGATATTTTAGTCAGAATTCTATTCACTTCTCGAATTCATTTCTTGACTTCATATAGAGTGTTATGCTACATGCATATTCAGGAAGGGTAGTCTTTGAAGCTAACGTATCTCTGTGTACATTTACAGTATCAAGGTGTACTAGTTTCCTGCAGCTACAAGTGCAATCCAAGCAACGAGTGCTCCTGCTATCAGACGGAGGCAAAGGGAGATCCTTGCTGGGTAAGTATTGTGAGTTAATGTAGGAAGCATTCCATAAATAGGGAGCAAACCCAAAGTCTGTGCCTACTATCAGCCTGTCATTAGTATTATAAGATAGTGTCGTGTATTCGGGATGCCCACTCGTCGGTTTATATACCTGGGCGGCCCGTGGGCGATGACAAAGACGAGCCTCCGCTGGCGCGCGCCACTGCGCCTGCCAGCCAGTTCTACCGGCAACGTCCTAGCGTGAGGCCACGACCATCTGCCCGCTGGGACATTCCATCATCGCCGGTCAGGATTCATGTAGAGGGACACCACCTCTTCTATTTTTGGTGACCCGAACAACGAACACCATGGCAATTCGGCCCAATACCATCCGAAATTTCTGCCAGCCCACCTCCGAAGCCATCTCAGAAGGTACGGTGCATCGTTCTTCCGAAGAATCGCTAGGCGGCGACGTCAATCCACCGCAGCTAACTCATCGCAACGCCCAGCCGCTCCACACCATGGTTCGCTCTCCACACAACTCAGTACGCCATGGTCGCACACGTCACGTCGCCACACGCTTCGTGATGGCACTCTTCGGGCTTCCCCCAGCGGCACCTTCACGAGCATCACGCTCCCGTACCGGTCACGGTACGCCGCTGTCGACCGCACCACCCGCATCTGCTACGCCAGCGGTCAAAGAACCCTGCCCGCTTTACCTTCCCACCAGGCTTCGATACAGGGCGCTGGCAGACCATCCAATGGCACTGAAGAGGCATCGGGCCAACGTTCCACCGGGGACCTGCACGGAGGCCACTACTACTCCCGGTCTCCCCGTGCTTTGCGATGGTCCTCCCCGGCACTCTAGCTCCTTGGCGACCTTAGCTCACTGCTCATGAACCGGTCGCGGTTCTGTCGCCGCCCTCTCTGCATCACATCGGCCAACCTGCCTGCTCTCCGCTTCGGCCAGCCCGCCCCTGGAACCCTGCCGGCCAGCTCTTGTCCGCACCATTCATCCCGCCACTTCTGCCCAATCAGCACAAGACGCAAGACTAGCCGTCCCTGTTCCACGTGTCACCCGTCTTCCTCCTCTTCACGTATGGACGCGGACCTCAACCGCTAGCTCTACACCGCTCCGCGTCTGACGGGGGGAGTAATGTGGCGGCCCGTGGGCGATGACGAAGACGAGCCTCCGCTGGCGCGCGTCACTGCGCCTGCCAGCCAGTTCTACCGGCACCGTCCTAGCGTGAGGCCACGACCATCTGCCCGCTGGGACATTCCATCATCGCCGGTCAGGACTCATGTAGAGGGACACCACCTGCTCTACATACCCCCCGAAACCCCCCTGCCGCGATATAGGTTACCAATCTCGCAGTGTCAGATGACGGCGCTCTCGTGCAGATCTGCGCTTCCAAGCCGCACCAACACACAAAAGTTTAGACTTTATTTTAAACAGGTTTGCGGCTCTTTACACTATGACAACACACAAGGTAAATATAAATGGTAGCGAAGCCGGGAAAAAGTACCAAATCTGTGTTAGCAACCCTGCGCCCGTCATGATACACATGCGAGCGTGGTTGTTGAGGGGCAAACTACGGAGGTAAAATTTAATCGGAGGCGCGAATAATGTGTGTACTAATGCAATATGTATGTTTTTAAAGTAGCATGGAAATGATCGGAATAAAATATGACGGGAGAAGTAGAAATTAAGATTCCGAGCCCTGTGGTACATATTCGCACAAAAAGTTTGAGCGTAGCAGCAATCCTGGCGTGCAAGGGAGCTTTGAATCTCTCGGCAGATATGTTCCCTCACTTGGCTACCAGACGCTGACGTCATATGACCGCGACGTCTTTTTCTTTCTTTTTCGCGATTTCTCCGGCAGGGCCGGCAAGCTGACCGAGCAGGAAGCGTTTTTGTTCATCGGGCGTCGTGGAAAGGACAGGTGATGAACTGTGCTCTCCTTGACGAAACGTTTTATGGAGTTTGAGCCTAAGCTCCGCCAGCTTCGATTTCGCCACACGAATGTACCGGAGGCTGGTAAGTGATGCTGCTACGTGTGAACGAACATTCGGATTGAAATATAGTGCTTCTTCTTGGTTACAAATGCATACTCATAAAGACGCGGCGCAGTGACCAGTGTTTTCATTTGAAGAGGTCGTCGACCACCATGACTTCTCCGTGTTGTGGTCAACACTATGGGCTCTGAACCGCATGGACACTGGCATCTCCGAGGCGAAAGAGCGGACCGATGAATGCATAGCTGTGTAACATTGCGCTTACCATATCTTACTGATACCAGGAGCGCAACGTCTCCACAAGCACAACAACATGGATACCAAAATAAAGTCTGTAGAGTTCACCTGCTAGCGATCTGTGTGAAACCCCACAACACATGGCCAAATAAGCGTTTTCTTTTTTGAATGTATCAATCAATTGAATGTTTGAATCAAGCAAACTCGGCGATTAATGCATTGGTAAATTGGATATGATCCGGCGGAAAGGCGGAGGAAATCTTGAGTGATTTGGCCGACTTGCAGCTCGTCCAGGACAACAACCTGATCATAATCATGGCGGGCCTCAACGACATTTTGGATGGACTGGAACCAGACCAGATCGCCACGACAATTATAACTAAAGCGAAGCATTGGCTCGAAGAGCATCCGGGTCATAAACTAGGGATCTGTTCCATCCCTTTCACCAAAGAGAGAGGACAAGAAGTGCAAAGTAAAACAAGACACGTGAACAGAGAAATACAAAGAGCGTGCAGCCAAACCCCACGGATGATGTACCTAAACAGTTACCACCTACTGAAAACTGCTGTAGCGTCGGGTATTGTCGACATACACTTCTCACCAGAAGGAAGCGAGATAATAGCAGCACAACTAGCAGAGGAGATATATGTTTTTTTTTAGAAATGAGGCCCTACAACAGAGCGACAGCGAAGCCATACCCCTACAACTGCAACCGCCACGAGGAAAGAACGTTCTACTACGAACCGACCAGGCGCTTCAGACAGTGGCACCCACAGACATACGGGTGGAACCCCTACCGAAACCGACCCAAAAGATACTAAGGCAACATCGACAGGGAAGGAGGAACCGGCACCACAACACGGCTAGTCAATTAGGGATCGCAACGTTAAACATCCAAGGGGGAAGAATACTCAAATGGACTGAACTGCAACTGAACGCTAAAGAAGAAAATATAGGAATCTACGCCATCACAGAGACGCATCTAAGAGACCAGGAGAAACCGCTCCTAGAAGAAAATGGGATTGGATTGGCGTAAATAGGCAAAAAGCGGAGAAGAAAGGCGGAGGAATAGGAATGATGTTTAACAAGGAAGATGTAGAACTGGTATCAGTAGACGAATGCGGCGAACATATGTGGGCAACATTCACAGTATTCCGTAAACAACTAGTTCGTGTCGGAGTTGTCTATATGGCCACAGCAAACGAGGCACCAGAATGGAACCAGCAAATCAGCCACTGCATAACGCAAGACATCGCCCAGATGAAACAATCGCACCCGGAACTACCAAAAATGCTGCTTGGAGATTTTAATTGCCACATAGGAGAACTCGACGGGAAAGACAGATCACAACACCTGAGAGCGATCGTGAAACAACTAAACCTAGAAATATTGAACCTACACGACAATTGCACGGGCCAAATAACATGGAGTAGAGGAATACAGGAAACGTGCATCGACTTACGCTCTAGCCTGCCCACGATGGAAACAAGCCCCATTTACGATACACAGCATTAACATTGACGAGGAAAAAAATTTCAGCTGTAACAGCGATCACAACCGAATCAAAATACTGTGTACGACTTCTCAAATAAAGACCCGGCGCAAGCACCTAATGCGAAAGCGGACGCCAAGGTGGAAGACTAACAATCAAGACAGTATAGAGAAATTCGCTAACAAACTTGAAGAAGCACTAGCAACATCCATGCCCCCAAACTAGCGTTCATCCAGAAACTCGAAGAATCGGCGAGAACAACTGTTGGAAAAACAAGTAGTGGCCCATCAAAAGGCAAAGCAAGGCCCTGGTGCGACAAAGAGGTACTGGATTCCATTCGGGAAAGGAAGAGGCTATGCAGAGAATGGAGGAGAGCGAGAAAGAGCAAGACGGATTGCGAGGCTGAAAAAGAGGCCTACGAAAAGCAACAAGAGAAGACAAAGCGACTGGTAGCGGGGAAGTTGGATCAGTATTGCAGAGGGATAGAGATAGACATCATGAACGGAGGGCGAAAAAACGGCTAAAAGTTTGGAAATATATAGAAGATATGAACAATCAGTGACAGCCAACAAAACCAGAAATCGTACTCTGCGACAACACCAAGGGGAGAAAAATAAACAAAAAAGAAGAACAGGAGCAATACATGACCCAGTACTTCCAACAACAACAAGAAGACATGCAAAAGCGAATCAGCCCACAACACGATCAAACAGCTCATCCAGCTCACCAACCAAGTGACGCCAGGGTAGAGGAAATAAGCGAAGCTGAACTGGCGAGACATCTAAACAAGTTAATGAGGGGGACGGCGACAGGCCCGGATGAGATACCAAACGAATTCTTGAAAGCACTGGAACCACTCTCGAAAGAAGCTCTGCGAAGAACGCTCAATTTTATACTGCAAACGAAACAGGTACCAAAATCATGGAAACACAGCACAGTAAGGCTACTCTACAAAGGGCAAGGGAAACCCCGGGACGACCTAAAATCTTTTAGACCAATCACGTTACAAAGCAACGTTTCCAAACTATTTGCGGCCATCATCAACGAGAGGATAGCAAAATGCTGCGATAGTAAGCTAGCCCAGTCCCAAAACGGCTTCCGACGCAACAGAAGGGGCAGTGATAACCTTTTCATCGTGACTCAACTGATAGAATTGGCACAAAAGACAAGAGAAGAATTATATCTAGCTTTCCTCGATTTAGAACTAGCTTACGACGCCGTGCCACATAAAGTACTTTGGAGAAAACTACGAAACATGGGACTCCCAGAAGACCTGGTGTCCTTAATAGAAAAGATGTACGCAAACTGCACGACCACGTATCACCTGGAAGACATTAAATCACAAGAGGTCAAACAACTGGTCGGACTCAAACAGGGATGCCCGCTTTCCCCCACGCTCTTCAACTTATTCCTCGACGAAATGCTGAACGAACTCGAAGGCAGCAAAAAGGGCATCACCATAACCACACAAGACACCAAAGGCGAAACAACGACAACGTACATATCAACACTCGCATTCGCAGATGACATGCTCCTCCTAGCGAAGACAGCACAAGACTTGCAAAGCATGCTCAACATATGTACCACATTAGCCGAACCGAACGGAATGAGATTCAGCCGAGCGAAAACACAGTGGATGAAAATCGGTGGAGGAAGTAAAAATGACGATGCCTTCTGGCTCAAAAACTTTCAAGTTGATCATACAAACCATTACAGGTACCTTGGCGTACTCCTTGAGAACAAACCAAATTATTTGGAAACCCACGAAAAATCAATCCTGGCTAACACGAACAAAAGGAAAGGCCACGTATGGCACCTTGCCCGGCACTCGTACAATCCGTATAACGTGGGGAAAATCCTCTGGAAGACCGTGGCGGTACCGGCAGCTACGTACGCTAACGAAGTCCTGTGTTACAGCAACACCACAATGAAAACTCTTGAACGGCAGCAGAGGGAAATAGGAAGATGGACCCTAGGAGGGAACTTAGCGACAGCCAACGCAGCAATTGAAGGAGAAATAGGTTGGTCAAGCTATACGAACATCGAGAAGCAAGATAAAAAACACGGTACCTGGGTCGACTAATCCACCTACCAAAAGAGAGACACATAAAGAAAGTATTCCAACATATTAGGTACCAAGGAATCAAGACCGAATGGATCAAACGCATCAGTAGGATCGACTCAATTTACAGCAAGGGGACGAGCCGGCAAAAGGCGACGACCGCAATGGAGTGGAACAAGCGGACAGATAAAGAAATGCAGAAAATAAAGATTGACAGATGGAGACAACGAACCACCAAAAAGCAAAGCCTAGCCCTGTACAACCAACACAAAGAACAACCGGCCCCTTTCAACTTCTACCGAGGAGATCGCCAGAGCGGCTTGCTGTTTCAAGCCAGGACGGGAGCCCTCCTTACTCGATTGAGACTGTCACAGCTATTTAATAACATCGAAGCGACATGCATCCTTTGCCATGAAGAAGATGAGAACATAGGACATGTTCTCTTCAGGTGCCCAGTCACGAAGACCACTCGCCCCAATGGAGAAGACATCGCTGCAGCCCTCGGTCTAACGAAAGAAGCAAACGCCAGCGACATCGCCGAGGTCGTCGAACTGGCCAAGTGCCATCTGGCGAACTGGGAAAGACAGACAACGTGTACACTGCGCGCCTCAAAATAGTGCATCGGAAACCGAAGTCTCACCATCGTTTTGTTTCGCTGTTTTTTTTTTTTTTTCAAGTTCCTTTCTTTTCCTCTCTTTCCTTTTCAAATCTTCAGTGCTTGTGATCCCGACAGGAAGCTGCCCCGTCTCAAAGGGGATTAAGCACGACCTGAACCTGAACCTGAACCCACTCTGACTTTCAAAGTGGTTACAGTTTAACCCACATCGGAGTGAACACAATTTAGCCAGAAAATGGTTCTATTTCGAACCACTTTGCTGACCAAGTGGTTCCAGTTTAGCCCACAACGGCTCTGACTAACCCACTCTGACTCCCACTTTGGCAAGATAATGGTTCCATTTCAAACCACTTTGCTGACCAAGTGGTTTCACCTTAAACCACTTTGCTGACAAAGTGGTTCCACTTTGACCCACTTTGTTGTTCAAGTGGTTCCACTATATCCCACTTGGGATTCGACTTTATTTTTTCACCTGGGATGTTTTCAACATTTGCTTGTTTGTTCACATGCGTCGTCTCTTTTTCAGTCTTCTTCGGAATCCATTGCAGTGAGTGGAACCCTTGTGTGCACCTTGCTATGTAGTCGTAGTTGATGCACTCACACCAGTCTGTACCGATTACAGCTGTGTAGGCCAGGTTGTCCACTATTTTCACTTGGATGGTTGCAGAAGCTATTCCGATGGAGATTTGCGCCTGTGTTACGCCAGCCGGTCTTGTTGACTCGCCGAAGGGTCCTCTGAGTACACAGTCCCTGTCTGAAGTGATTTCAAGGTTGTGCTCCGTTGCAAATGTAAGGCGCAGTAGAGATGATGTTTTCTTAAGTCATGGAACGCGGCAAGCACCGGTTTTGCTTGTTCAAATCTAACCCCTTGAATGAGCCAGTCCACAATATCGTCGTCGTTGAGGCCGTAGTCTCCTGATTTGATTCGGTGTAGTCTGGCGTACATGTAGTCTGTTACTGTTTCGTCTCGCTTCTGGTAGCGCGCGTTCACACTGGCCACCCACTCACAAAACAGTGGTTTCTTGTGAAATTCTTTTCGTAGTGAGGTCACCCAGTCCAACCATTCTTTCTTGCTCGTCCCCTCGGTACGATGCCAGGTCGCTGCTCTTCCTCGCAGTCTTGAAATGGCTGCGTTCAGCGTCGCCATGCTGTTCCATCAACATCTGTCACGCATGCTTTCCACAGATGTGATAAACTCGTCCAGACTTTCGGCGTCAATTCCGGAGTACGTAGGCAGCGTTGCGGTGAGATCCGGCATCGTGGTGATTTGCAGAGGCGTAGTTTGGAGTCTTTCTTCGTTAGCTTGGACGCGGGCTTCGCTCACGTTTGTGGTGGTTCCCGTGTGTTTTTCGAGAAGTTGCGCCATCATCTGCATAGCCGTTAAGAGCATTGACATTTCGGGCGATGCGCTTTCACCCGG
Organism: Ornithodoros turicata; assembly: GCF_037126465.1. Lineage (NCBI taxonomy): Eukaryota > Metazoa > Arthropoda > Arachnida > Ixodida > Argasidae > Ornithodoros > Ornithodoros turicata. The sequence goes on along the minus strand of NW_026999376.1, from coordinate 280,277 downwards.
GTCGTTTCGCTGTACCGTGGATGCGTCTGGGGAGAACGCAAGCCTGCTTTTCGTCGGAGTCGTCGTTTCGTCGTAGTTTTCGCGTCCCAATGGGGTCGACTGCTTCGCTGACATCATTTCGAATTCTTGCCATCCATATTTGCCATATGTTGTTACCTTCGGTTCCGTTTCGGCGTTAGAGACACGTCGTTGTCCCTCGTGGTTTTCGTTTCGTGCCCGTCGTCGCTTTACCGTCGTTTTCGCTGGCTTCAGAGCCCATCCTGTTTCGTGGGTTACGTGCTGATGATCCTCGTCGCCATGTCAGTCGTGAACAGTCGGGGACGGCATAAAACAAGGCATATTTATTGGCGATTATGTCCGATTACATAAAACGTGTACATCGCGACCGGCGTCGCGGTTCGGTTCTTTCTCTCTCTTCCTTCCTCCTCTCCCTATCCCCGTGATGTCCCCCTCGCTCGCTCCTCCTAACAAGTGCCATGTGTTAGCTTCTCTGAGAAAATAGAAAATGTAAGGTGGCCAACAAAACGTAAAGCTCCCTGTTGTCCGCGAGTGCATCGCACAGTCAGGTATATGCTTTGTCTAGATACAGCGAGTGATCAGACTTATATACGTAGTACGTATATATATGGAGATGCATTGATTATTTATTTCTGCTTACTGTATGCTTTGAGCAGAATAAACAGTATATTTACTTGAGCAATATGTGCATTTCCACGTATTATTTTTGATTATGCATTCAGTGGTCCCAACTGCCAAGTGGCCGGATCCCGGACCACTTGCCAGAGGGGACCAATGGATCAATTCCACTAGTTGCACTTCATGTGAAACTGGTTCCACTTTCAACTGCTCCCAGTCACTAAATGGCCAACATTCAAAGTGGGACCTGTCCAATAAACCACTTTGAAGTGGTTCCACTCCAGATTTTTGCATGGGAGTGGGCACTTTGACTCAGCAACCGATTTTATGCTACACAATGATGATTCCTCGTTTCCGAACGCTACCATTTGCAAGTTTCACGTGTTTTAAAATGTTGGTTCGCAGATAAAAGTTGTATTTTCTCAAAACGCGGATTAAGTTTGAGTTTTCATGAGAGCTAATGCAGATGAATTGGGATGACCGTTCGTGATGCAAACTCGCCGTACATTACCAGCAAAAGGTCCACAAATTCCACAAACTATACTAGCATCCCGAGAAAAAACTGCTTTTTGAGCAGACGATCAGTTGGATATCATGAACCCAGACATACGATGTACTCTCATTAACCTTACCACCACAACGTCTTTCAGTTTTACTTTGTGGGACAGCATTGGCCTCGGTTAAATGCTGTTCTTATATTTTCTCCGTGTTTGAACTGTCCCAACTCCATTTGACTTGTACATGGTTGTTGTCGCGTGTCTTTTTGGCTCTTTTACTGTGACGTTTTTTTTTTACTTTTGGTTATATTGCTGCAGTGAGTCTTGTTGGACCCTGCAAGGGTGCTTATTATACTTTCCTTTTGACAAGCAAGTACCACTGAATCCAGACGAGTGCTGCTTTGTATAGGTTTTGGTAAGCTAGAAAATATGTATTCACTTATAGTCAATCTGCTTCTCTTGCTTACCTAATAATAAATGAGAGCGTCACGTGAGCGTCTTGTTCTTTTTGGATGCAGAACACCTTCCGAACAGACGTAGGAGGAAAGCTTTTTTTTTCTTCTGTGGTACGTTAAAAACTCGCGGTACTAAAATTGCGTCCATTTTCAATCCGGCGAGTACTGCACAAATAGTCAGTTTTCCTTTTATCGCTCGGTTCGGAAAGTGTACTTCGTTAGAAATAAAAATCAAGCCATAAAAGCGAAAAATGAAAAATAAAAGCGAGCGAGGAGGAAGGGGAGGATAGGCTCCTACTCAGTACCAGGGACCAGTCAGGTTCGCACCGAGCCTCCGGTATCAAGACCCAATTTTGGTCCGATGTGTTCCCGGTGTTCCAAAACCGGTACCGGTCCGATGTTGGGCCCCGGTACTACGGTACTACCGTATCTCATACCGCCGTCGGACCGAAGTTTTCCCGACGCGCTGTGCTGCTGTTTGCTGGAATTTGTACATTGTCCTTTCGTGCTTATTCAGTACGTGGACTGTCAAACTGCTTATTTTGCACATTATTCTGTCGTGGGTATTTATGATGAGATATGGAAGTCACTGAAAAGTCACTGTGTTCCAGCCTCAGAACATCAATTGTCTCATGTGGGTATTTATACTGTTCACAACGGCATGGCGAATTCACCTGTGATAAAAGAAAGCGAGCCCCCACCTGGTCTCCTGTGTCCTTTGTTGCATGCATGTTGCTAGTGTTGATTCTTCTCTGTTTACAAATTGTTTATGAGTTTTTGCTCTTGGATTTGCTTTCAATAGCGACTGTGATATTCCGCGGCTCGACATCGCGATGGAAGGAACGCGCTATACGTAATGGTGACGTACAAGGTGATATCATTATGACGGAATTTGTAGTTTGCCCCGCAACGGATGGATGGCGCTGACGGTCTTTGTCATGGTCGCCCTTGAAGACGTGGTGGCCAATGCAAGCTTCGCTACCATTTATATTTACCTTCCAACACACTCATGAGATTGTTGCGCAGGATTGGAAGCGCAGGTCCGCACGGAGCGCCGTCACCTCAACCTGCTCAATTCGGAGAATAGCTACACGCGTGAACTGCAGTATTCACGCGTGTAGCTATTCTCGGAGTAGATGATTTTTTTTAAACTGCAGCCTGCTTCTCTAGGTAGCGAACTGTTTTACTCGCCTCCATGTATTTGTGCTCAAGCTGCGTAACACCCGCTGCCAGTGCGCTGCCAGTGAAAGACACCTGGATAGCACTGCGCTTGTGAGCTCGCATGCGCGGCGGCAGCCTTATGTTTATTAGTGGGGTGATAGAGGGCAGCCTATCAAACAGGCACGACAATGGATTGCGGTCGATGTATACATAGCACACACAAGGGTGACACAAACACGCCATTGTTGTAACTACCCTCAAGCGGCTGCTTTTGGCAAAACTGCCATCTCGTCCTGGTCGCACGTCATAGAAAACGTCAATTTGAGGTCATGTGACCTTGTTTACATGTCGTTTTGCCGGTTACGGACATATTTTCTTCGTCATAAAGCCAAGAGATGAACGTATTTTGAAAGTGTATGCGGTGCTCCTTCCGCAATATGGTAGCGCATTTCTCCTTAGTTTAAGTACATCGCATCGGCTCAGTGGGTCTTAAAGGGACTATGAAATGATTTTTTTCTCGTTTTCATCAGAAAGGAAACCTTTTTCCGAGTCTAGGACCAAAATTTTGCCTTCATCATATTCTCGCGAGCGAATTTAACGGAGCGGAGAAGGGAGGACAGCTGGCGCCGCGCCGTGGCGAGCTGCCGAGCGGAGACACAGCGGGCAACTTGACGGGACCACGGCCAGCTCGGCAAGACGTCATCGTGACGTGTTGCCGAACCAAAGGATCCCGCCAGGAGCATGCGCCGTAGGATCCCGCGTATGCGTTCATCGGGAGTGGAAATCTCCATGACGGCAGCTTCCGCGCGATGGTCGCAGTCTATCGCAGTCGCATCCTGTGGTTTTCGTCGACATGCCGAGACGATGTTGGATAGTTCGTTGCCCTAATTTACGTCAATATTCGCCTGGTATCCAATGTCTCGTGCTTCCCAGTGACGAGACGGACAGCTTTTGATGCCACGAAGCAATCGGACCGCCGGAGTGGAAAGACGATGTGGTGCCATCGACTGATCGTGTTTGTAGCGGACATTTGCATGATCGAATTTACGAAGGGTACGCTGAATCTCTTCAACGTACTGGATAACGACCTCAGTGTCGTCTGAATCAAGGTGTAGCACCATCACAATACCTGTCCACACCGGGGAAAGAACATCCACCTAAACGGCGCAAAGGTATGAGTATTTTTCGTTATTGGGGCTAACAAAGGTCTCTCAGTCCGTGTGGTTCAAATGTTATCATAGATTTCAGGATTGCGTGAATGGGTTAATTCTCATCTGCGTGACTCTGAACCTTGCCGCCGCTTACCGCACAGAGAGAGTAAAAAAAAGAAAATAGAAGTTACCGAATCTAGTCCCTGAACTCAGGTGGTGCACTGTTGATAAAAGTACACTTCGTTTAGCATGATCTTAGAAATCATACTTCAACAGAATATTTATGTAATATGTTGAACATACGTATCCGTTCTTTTCTCTTCACTCATCTGCTTTCATGTTTAGGTGACTTCCTCAGCGGAGCCTGAAACACCTTAGGTGAGACAGCATGATCATTGTAACCCACTATTCAGAGCAGACAAATGCTGTGCACCCTCTTTCCAGATTCCTCTTTAATGCAGTGTCTTGCCTACGATTCGGGATCTCTATATTGTTCACAAGTTTTTTTTACCTTTTTTGTTATTTGATTTACAGTTTGCTTTATCATGTGCACAAATATGATATTGAGGGGGACATTTTCTTGTTTACACTTCTTATCTTATAATCATTGCTCAGTTAGATCACATCATTTGCATTCACCTGAACTGGAGTTGTATACTGTGTTATTTTCTTCTCTCAAATCAGGGCAGCTCATGTGTATGGCAGCTGAAGTCTTTCACCAGGGTAACGTGCCAGGACAACTCCAGCAAGTGCTCTGCAGGTCGCCTCTAAATTAAAGGAACCTGCCTTTGATGCACTATGTCCTCATGAGATTTTGTTCCTGCTACAACTCTGTGCTTTGTTTCACATTACAAAAAAACAACCCTACCAACCATTATCATACCAGTGGTGTACTGCTGTGTTCAACCAGTTCAACTTGCTCTGGGCATCCTGCAAGGCCGTGCAGCTACTTCAGCCCTTATTTGCTGGTAACACTGGTGCCAATACAGTTGTTAGATGAGCTGTGTGACAGTGTAAAATAGAACATATCCTGTGTTCTATTAAAAATAAAAATTATGCGTGTATAGCATATAATGTGTATATGTAGATGTTAGGTCTTAGTTATTGTACTATTTTAGCTAAATGTCGACATTTCAGCTGTTTGAGCCTGATGCCCTCGTCCTTGACGCACATACAAGTGTGCCCACACCCTCGGATGAGCCTGCATAGCGAGGACTCTGTCCGGGTGGCAAATGGAACAGTTCTTTCACAAAGAAAGCAGATTTCCGCCAGAAGACCAACAAGCAGTTTACTTGAAATAGTACCAATTACTTGTCGTTTTTCTAATTGCAAAATATTGGGCATGCTACGTCAGTACTGGGGGTTTCTGCTTCTTTCCAGTTACCTCAACTGGTGACTTCAAGCTTACGTAACACAATAATATAAGAGGACAATGAAGCAGGCGAACTGGTGTCGTGAGATTGTGTCCCCCAGTCTTAGGGTTATGGATGTATTACACAGTACTGGAAACCTGGTTGAACAATAAATTTGTTAAAAGACAAACACTTATCAGAAATAAATACGATGTGCAGCATACTCTTACGCAATACGCTACAGCTGAGTTTTTGTAGGCATGATGGTTGGCAATGCTAAATGTTCAGATTTACGACGTGCTCAACAGTGAATACAGAATACGTGACGTGCTCATAAATAAATTCTTGCATGAAACATAATCTTAGGCAAACAAGAAGTCCTTCGACGGAAGGAAATACAGCCATCTGTAGAACAATAAATGCAGAGTAAATCAAAATCGCCTGAGGGCACGAAGCTCCTTTGAATAATAACAGTAATGATGACGATGAACACGAGATGAAACAAAGTAAAACAAAACATTAGACCATTAGACCACCCAGTCTTTTACGATAATTCGTGCAAACAAATGGAGCAAAAAAGGGGGCATCTTCCAAATATCACAGTCGCACTTCACAACGCACTTCCTTTGTTGTCAGGTTGCCAACACGTAAACATAACTGCAACTGACGTAAATATAACTGCAACGCCAAGCAACCACCAGAGACCTTCAATTGGTGACGGCGATACAACCAATACACGTTGCGGTGAATCGGAGGTACTTGAGTTCCTTGTTGTGAACGGCCGCAGAGCAGAGGACGAATACATTCAATGAAAAAGTACAGCTCACATGTCATACTTGCCAGCTCAACTGTAGCAAACGATTCACACGCAAAAAGCTGTTCATTATAGCGTGTTATCCGAACGCCTCCAACCAAGAAAACGTAATGCTTCAACTTCAACGCTCAGACGCGCCCAGAGACCTTGTGACCTTGTATGCGCGACTGGACGGCGACACTCGACAGCCACAGCGAGCTCGCAGCATTACTTGCCACTGTGCAACACCGGTGACGTAACGGGGCACAGAAGTGCGGTCCGTACAGTTACACCAGTCCTCCTCAGGTACCCGCGGACGCGGCTGTAGAGTATGTACCACTGCGCCCATACACCATGTTGCAAGCCCATTGGCCCAGACTGCGCGCGCTCCGATTGGTCGAGAACGTTTTGAAATCGCATTTTGTAGCGCGCATGTGCGTACAGCGTCTCGGCCGTTTCAGCATAGTTTCGAAATAGCATGGCCGGCGTGTCGTCCTTCTGTGTTCGGTGGTGTCAATCGACAGAACAGTTTGCAGAAATATGTTCGCGGGTTTATTAGTTCGTCCTTGTGAGTCTACGCGTGTTGTGCTGTTTCTGGACACAACTGTTATCCCACGAACAATTTGTCAACTGCGGTACCGGAATGCTTCATTAGTTGGAGCGTGAGGAACAAGTTCGAGCGCCGTTGGACTTCGAGGACTGTCAACAAAGACGGGATTACGTGCCACACAAGCGCTTTTCGCTTCGCTATAATGGATGCACCGCAGGCAGCGAAAGAAGATGCTCATCATGAAATGGTACGCACTCATGAGACTGGCTCGGTATTAGGAGTTGAACGGTGTGTTCGTTCGAACTTTGTCCCAGTGTGTCAGCAACTCAGTGGGCTTTGTACGCACAGTGCACCAATGTATCAGATCTTTGAATTAGTGCTTTGCATCAAATAAATCTTTATTTTACCCCAAAATCGCTTTAGTTATTCTGAATACCGAGTAACGGCGGCAGGCCTGAAATCCAGTAGAAGTCGATGGTAGCCAGGACCGACCGAAAAGCCAGCCAGACATGGAGGCTCCTGATTGGCCGACTGGTTGTGCATAATATCCACCACGTCGCAATTTCATTGGCCGTGTGCCCAGTGTTGTGTGAATTATCTCAAACTATGGGCTCTATGGGGAGCTGTTGGAGCCTGGTTACACCATCGACGGGAGAATGTGCGCGGGAGAGGAGGAACGCAGAAGAGACATTTCGAGCGCGCGCTCCTCGCAGAGTGGAGCGATTTCGTCCGGAAAAATTTGTGGCATATCAGTTTCTAGGCGGGAAGAACAGTTTCCAGCAAAAAAAAAAGTATGGAACAATACAATGGATGCCACCCCTGCGATAGCACATAATAAAACGAAGAGTTCTTCTTCTTCGTCACACGGAGAATGGCCATTAGCCCCAAGGGAGATCGGCCAGGGCTATGAGGATGTCCAACTGTACTATGCCTCGTCCACCTATTGTCTTCTTCTTCGTACTTTTATCGTGGGACCGTGCTTTTATGCAATACGTGGGTAGGGCAGGCTCAATCTGCTAGATCGCGGTTTTTGAAGTATAGTGCATTAGTTTTACACACGCATATCAGGTATTCCTCACGAACTAATTTAGTGCTTCTTTCCCTCTTTTTTTACGCTGAGCTTTCTGCTTGGCCACGGAGAATAAAAAGTATAAACGTCCCCCTTTTCTCACACTCTGACGCCCACGCATAGGTTATGAAACGTACATTTGTTTTTTGACAACTGTTTTCATGCCAAAATTCTGAACTGGCATATGCTACTGTTGTTGTTCGTATTCATGGAGCTGCAGGTCCCCTTCAACCGTACAAACTAGTTCCAACATTTTCATCGCTCCAGTTAATATGCATGACTGAATGGATCATTCGTGCGTCGGTTTAAATGTCTGCTTGTATTTCTTTGTACACAGTCTGTGTGCATCACTCCTGCGCTTAACTGACATGCTCAAAACGTTCACCTCGCCGCGTTGGACAATGAACTAAACCACTTTGATTTAGACGAATTTGGTTGCAGGCACAGGATCGTAACTGCTACGGGATTAAGGACTATGGCGTTTCAAGGAAAAAGCACATAAAGCGCTGATTATACCTCAGTGATGTTTTTGTCACATGTTGTAATCACGAATACTCAGCTTGTCACACTTTCTGCTAATTCAGGGGCAAATTAGCACTCAGTATTGGCGAAATATAGTGGACGCAAATGTATGAGCTGTGCTAAGTTTGCAAAAAATTGCAGCGACCAGTGGTTTCTTTCGATTTTGATTTGACATTACGATGACACGGGAAATCGTATAATGCACGTTTAGATATGTTAAGATACTTCATGCAAGAATAATTGAAATGTACTAGCAAGCACTGTTGCCATTCGATCAGGTACACGATCAAAGTACACGATCGTGTATTTTTTAATGTCCATTTAGGGTTGAGTTCAGTGTTCACTGCAAGTACACTGCGGTGTACACTGCAAGGCATGTCGTTTGCTCATGCTTTCGCCAGGGCCAACGCCTACAAGAAGAATAGGTAGCCTTCTGAGTGGTGCTGGCATAGTGCACCAATGCGTAGGTCTCACAGGAATTGGAAGTCACTGTTGTTGCTAGCCCCTGCTTCCATTCTTCCAGCCGCACTACGGCTTCTCTTACAAAACAATTTCATTTGAATGATGATGAGTGGGGCGTTTAATCGCCATAGCTTCTCTTACAGAGCATTTGACTATACACAAATACTGAATTGACTGTAAATAATGAATTGTTGCAACCAATATGAAGTGTACTGCAATATTCTGGGACGCGAAAGGCAAGGACTGAAGGTACACACACACACACACACAAGCGTCACTCACAACTGAAATATATTGCAGGAAAAGAAGGCATAAATACACAACCGGTATCAGGCGACACCTGCCGAGATACAGGACTTAATACATATGCGGAGCGACGCATCGCTCCCAGTAGATAATAAGATGCATAAATTAGCTGTTTAGGAAGGCAACTTCTTTATTCGACAGTGCAACAGATGGTTGGCTAACACATTTGCCCCCCGCTAAAAGTATGCGATGGACTTCGATGATCTAGCCTTCGATGATGAACAGCTAATTTACGCACCTTATTATCAACTGGGAGCGATACGTCGCTCCGCATGTATTAAGTCCTGTATCTCGGCAAGTGTCGCCTGATATCGGTTGCGTATGTTTATGCCTTCTTTTCCTGCAATACATTTCAGTTGTGAGTGACGCTTGTGTGTGTGTGTGTGTACCTTCAGTCCTTGCCTTTCGCGTCCCAAAATATTGCAGTATGCTATCGCACCAACTAGCCCAACTTTCTGCGCAATTGTTCAATGAAGTGTGCAAAGAGGATTAATAAGCATGTTGGCATAATCTGGCTCGCGAATATTATTATTCCTATAATCCCGAATCCTGAATATTATTATTCCTATAATCCCGAATCCCGAATATTATTATATTCTCCATTTTGTGTGGCTCACAAACCTGTAGTGTGACGTATTTGGTGTGAGAAAACCAGATCGCATATAACTGTGTGTAACTTAGATAATTCTATCTTGATTAGATATGCTTAGTGGGCCTGTTGGTACATAGGCTGGTACAGTGCTCGACAGAAGTTTATGGAACACTCTCCGGCGCATTCCTTCCTCAGAATGTCACGCTAGCTGCGAATGATGCCGTATGGACTTGCATACAGGTGACTGGGTTACCTATATAGGCACATGTCTGTAAGTCCGTATGGTCGCATTCGCTGCTGCCGAGTTACTCTGTGGAAGGAACGCACCGGAGCGTATTCCGTAAACTTTAGTCCAGCACTGTACATAGGATCCCCTCCGGTCACATGACAAACATGTATAAAAGCAGTTGTCTTGACAAATAATTAACTTGGTTTTGTAGTGGAGCAGCCGGTCCTGTGTACGTGTGTATTTTATGTCCCTTGTCCTTACAGCTCCAACTTCTTCGTATAATTCTATCTTGTCAAAAATGCTTCACCTGCAGCACAAACAGCTTCAAGCAAAGTCAGCCTTACGTTTGGAGTGCTCTGATTGTGGCGATATATGGTTGGGTTTCTGATATCTTTGCGGGCGTGTTCCTGCCCCAAAGGCACAACACTCGGTTTATCTGCTCCGAGGTCGCAAAACATTGACTGAAATGTGCTATCGACACATTAATAGTAGGCAATGACCACGATCAGCCCACAACTGACGAACCCCTCTGGATGCAATTAGGACCCTTCACAGTACCATTCGGACCATCCATTGAGTCAGCACACTAATTTGGGGTCACCTATAACTCGTGTCCAGAATGGTGTGTGAGTTGTGGGCTAATCGTGGTCATCAAAATAAAAAATAGATAGAAGATAAATAGAGTGAAGGAAAACAATTTATTTGAAAATTAACGATGCCGTCTCAAAGAAATCGCTCCGGAACAGCCAATGACCACTTGCCACCGTCTTGCTGGTTGCAGAGATCGATGACAGGTGCCTACCTAGTTGTAAGGCATCACACCAGGTGGCACCACCATCCCCCTCACGGTGGTTTGTGTAAAACACACAAAAAATGACAAAATACTAGCGGCAGGTAAAAATGCAAGAAGAAAGAGCAAGTCTGCTAAGCAAGTCTGCTAAGCAAGTCTAAACATGCGACAGCGCATATATAACACTGCTCATCAGTGAAAACGCTTAAGACGAGCGCAGAACTAGGCATCAGGACGTTTAGGCCTAATAGCACTGTTTGGGCTCATGGAGGTTTGTGTGGAATATAGAAAAAGGACAACAAAATACTGCTCATCGGGGAAAAGGCTTAAGATGAGTGCTTAGGCCTGTGGCGTCTTAGTGCTTGGTGGCGTCGAGTGCTTAGGCCTTCATCGTCTTCTACGGGCCGCCACAGGCCTAATCGTAAACAAGAACACATACAAACACCATGAGTGCTTGAGGCCCAATTATGCACGAAGTGAACACGTAACCAGCAAATGCTACAAAATCAATGGTAAACATAACACACTGCTTAGTCACTCGCGACATAACGATTACAATCATTGCGGCAACACTCACCTTTCCTGCAGATACCCACAATTATTGCAGCGACGGAGCACCCGACCGCAAGACCACTCTCAAGGAGAGACAAGGAGACAACTGACATAAGGCGCCCCTGTTGGCACGTACGCATGAGCACCCGACTCGTGCTTCTAGTGCCCCCGCTGCGCAGCGTTGCTTCTTTGTTTGGGTTTCGCTCTCACATCTTTGCACATTTTTATTTTGAATAACTTCATAATGGAATCGTTCGCTGTCATCGTGTAATCATTCTGACCAATACAAGCAAATGCTCAGTTACCACGCTTTGCAAGCTTTCCCCACATCCGCACTTCTTGGGAGAAGTGGAGAACGACTGTTTAAATACGGAGAGTCCCCGGAATAAGGTTGCTATCACTTCACTACGTCTTCGACATGGTGTCCTTTGGCAGTATAGGAGAGATCTGTCCAGAATTGCTGCAGGAGATGGTGCACACGAACGTCTCCGTAAACATTGTGTATGGACCCTTGGGAGTGATAAGCGAATTTGTGAAGTCGACGAACACCGACTTCAACTACATGTCTGCAGACATGGTGGATCTTCTCGCTCGTGCCATTGCACATGCTAGGCAAGCACTTTGGTGGCAACACCATCTGCGAGCAAACTACATTTTGAACTTCGTCACCGATTTACTGAAATACTATTTAGTTATCACAATCCAACGCATTAAACAGTCCGAGTAACTTTGACAAGACTGTGTTTTCTGACTCATAGAAATATCTTTATTGAATCGAAATGTCTGATCTCACAAACAGCAAACATTGTGACAAGATTATAGAAATGCCAAGTCTCTTTTTTTTCTACGACGTTGCGCTTGGCTAGAAGACCTTGTCACTTTGGCTCCCTTCCGGGTTTCCCCACAACACTGCAAAACAAAGGCTTTGTGTTACGACGCATTGCGGGAGAGACGGAGAGTGTAATTTACTCTCGCATTTGTGGCTGGCATACGGGAAGGATTGCACGGGCATACGAGACAGTGTGGCACTGCGACCAAACAAAATGAAGGCGCGATACTCACTTTTTGTTGTGGTGAGTGAATAATCTAGGTGAGTGAATAAAAAAAATAGGAGGTGGACTTACATTGATAGAATAAGCCTGCGAAACGCTGCTGCATAGATGACAAGAAAAAAGACTACAGAAAATCGCGCCTTTTTTTAGGGTCTTCACATTCCCGGGGTGAGTAACCGATTTTTTTATCTTCAATGCAAACACCCATCTTGCACAACAAACTGACACATTCTCGCGTGCAATAAAGCAGACATGGAGAGCCAACTATGAGTAAAGCTTCAAGCACATGGATCGTTCAAGACGCCTTCAAGACGTTCTTCAAGTCGTCTCTGAGACAGGCGGCATCGAACAAGAAATGTCGCGTCTTGCCCAGTGTCTCATCTTGTCCCACCTTACCCTACAATATCTTTACGGATCGGTGAACTTTCATATCAGCTTCCCTTGTATCAGATAAATAATATGTTTTGATTACCTCGTGTCCTTGGACCCGTAAGATCTATGGCGCTGTTTGCTTCCTTTTGTCCTGCCTTTTGTGTCAGTACAGTTGGAAGTGATGCTGGTCATGTCTGCTCCTCCGTCGCTTTGTCTTTTGCGTCCTGGTTACCTCACCATGCGTTCACACCAACTAGCCCAAATGCTTGCCGTGTCGTGGATATGCTGCTGGACAGTGTGTTTGAGGGGGGCTGTAACTGTGACGGCACAGTGTGCTCCTAGATATTGGGGGGTGTTATCTGTGAGGTCAGAGCCACTAGGTGCATCGTGGTCGCTCGTCAGGAGCACGCATAGATTTAATGTCCGGTGTTGAGTAGGCCGTTGCACAGTCGCTTCGATGTCGGGCGAAAAAACGGGTAGCTGGCAAGTTCTTGGCGCTCGGAATGTGGCACGAGAACACATGAGATTGTCACGTTTTCACCAAGCGAACGCAATTGCTCGAAATCTGTCAAAAAAAAAAAAAAGAAAATGTGCCAGGAAATGACCACTCGAATTTGCCATTAGTGATTCTACGACGTATAAGCGAATATCCTGTTGTACGTGCCCCCATAGTGCAGGCAAAAAGCATCAGAGGCAACCGAATGCCAAAGTAGCCACGAAGAGGGGTGGGGTATGCTTATTGAAAAAAAACAAAAAAAACTAAGGGGTTCACTAGACGCTCTAGGGAGATACCGTTTGGGTGCAATTATTCATTATGCGATGGCTTGTGGTTCAAGAATGACCAAGTGTAGTTGCTTCACAGACCTGCTTTGATGACTATTTTGAGGTCAACCGTCATGCAATATGACTTGATGCCACCGGATTTATCACAAGCTAGGCAGAATTAAGCATTCTCACAGGATGTCTGTTTATGTAACCTATCACCTGAATGGGTCTCGTTCTGTGGAAACGAAGGGTTCATATTGGTATTTCTGCAGAGGATGGACAATGCCAAGGTGGGCAAGTGCTTCCAAGGGAAATGTTACAGCGACGACAATGAGTACAACAAAGTCACGGCTGGAATGCGTAAGTGTATACCTTGTTTGTCAACTCATGTGCAGCACTTTCGAGACAGCAAGAGAAAGGGAATCATTGCTGTGACAAAAAACGGGCTCCATGTTCGAGCCGTAGCGTTTCACATGAAAACATTCACACATTCTCGATGCGCTCGATCGTCTTTGTATGTGACTTTCACACTCGCACAAGTCGAATCTGCCCCGAGTAAAGGGTAAGGGTTCGCTGTGCGTCTCGGCAGTCGCATTTGCCTCCCCTGTTAATCCTCTTCGGTGCACGCGTAGTTCTCTCCACCGCTGGGCACTAGACTTCGCGGGCTTTTTGGGTCCGAGCGGTGCTTTCTTCTGATTGCCGTTTTCTTCGATTCTGATCATAGTTCATCATATCATCAGTTTCATATATGCCGGCGTTCTGAAAAAAAAATAATTGAAATTTGCAAATTGATAAAATTTTGATTATTGCTGAAACCACTTAAGATCCAGGTACAACCTACGTATGTCCAAACACACCTCAATCGACGTCGAAGCTTCACGCGTTCGTGAAATAGACTGCCCGAAAGGTACGCGTACATCTATATATATCCGCCTCACTCGCACGCGCCCACCACACAAAAATATTGTGTCAGCTGTCGAAATGACCATGTGAGGTGTAATCTTACGCATGTAAGCTATCTGGATTGAGCCGGTTTGTTGCAATTGGTTTATTCTTCCCAGAATTATCGCGGCATGAAATTCAGGACAGTTTTGTTGCATCGTAAATTCTGACCTGTCTACCAGATCCAACTACCAGACGTTTTCACGTAAAGAACACACATACAAACAAATGCAAAATAGTGCACAAAATCAACTTGCCACTAAAAAAAGAACCCAAGAAAGTAATTTCAGTGGAGCTTCTCTACAGGGAGGGCACCGAGGGAGTAGGGTTCTCATCCGGCGAAGTGAGGTGCCTGTACACGAGAGGTATTAGAGGAACAGTATCGAGGCTTACCGGGAGAAATCCAGCCGTCCGCAGCAGGGAAGTGCACGTAACGAGAGGTTTCACTGTAATTGGTATTCTGTAACTTTTGCCGCGATACACCTGTGATTATCATTCATGGTGGATGAAGACGTGTCTAATAAGCTTTTACCAAGTTGCTAACGTGACAGTGAATAAAAGAAAACGCATACAAGTATCTGTGGCAAAGTGAGATATGACACATATGAGGTAACACCACTTAAAAGGTCACTGTATCTGAAATGATAAGGTTGGTCACAAGGGTAGGAGATTTTGTATCCACCCTCAACTGTGGCGGTAACTTGTGACAGAATCGCCATCTTCACCTGAACCCACATCAAGGGAAAAGTCACATTGATGTCATCTGACCTCGTTTTTGTTCCAATTACGCGGTGGCCGACATTTCTTTTGCAGTAGTGCGTTGCTGCAAATTATCAGTGCACATTGGCTGAGCGAGCGTTACCACCACAATTGTTGTGAATGGCCAGCAGTGTGCGCCCACGTGCGCAAGCTGAGCTCTTTAACTGCAACAACATATAAAACTTATTGGTATTAGATAGAAAAATTTTAGAAAACGCCTTTTAGAAACGGCGGCGGTTCTGTTCTGTACAAACAGTGCAGCCGCCGATCAGGAGCGACACCATTTTTTCTCATCACTGTATGATGACGTTTCAATGACGTCAGTCCAGGACCTGTAGAGAACCCATTGCATTCTCCTGCCATCCTATCGTCCATGGGATGATACGTGGCTTTAGGCAGGTTTACGTTTTACTGTCAAGTACATTCGTATAAAGGGGAACTAGGCTTATCAATAAATTAACTATGCAGAAGCTAGAAGGGTTCTTCTAGGCCCAGTTTCACCAACGCCGGTTAACTTTGAACCGAGATCAAGCGTTGCAAAAACTTGAAGTCAACACTTATATTGCAGCTGACTTCATATAAAAAAAGAGATATATATATTTTAAAAACATCTGTTCACATTTAGCAGGGACACCTATCAGCATCTCATAAAGCACACAAACCCAAGACGGCAAAACAGCCCTTTAGTGCCCCTTTAACGTACTTCATTTATTTATTTATTTAAGTACGTTAAAGACCCCCAGGGGGTATTACATAACGGAGTGGTGAGAAGTACATAAGAAAAGTTCAATAGAAACGCGTAACAAAAGTACTACAGAAAGTGAAAAATGAAATATCAAGTTGATAAGGGAAGAAGACCATGTGTACCATATGGGAACAGCATGTTGAACCTGAAGCCCTGGATTGGAGGAGGGCAGCCTTAAAATCAGCCGGGTCGTGTGTACAAGCAACATGTTCAGGCAAGAGATTGCAGTCACTAATTGTTTTAGGAAAGAATGATTTTAGAAAGGAAGTGGTGTTACAATGGGGTAGCTTCATCTTATGGATGTGGTCCAGACGAGATGAAATGTAGTTAGGAGGAACTAGGAGACGATCGCGAGCGTTTGTGTTGTGATAAATTTTATGGAAGAGGCACAGCCTGGCTATTAACCGTCTTGACGAGAGAAGATCAACGTGAAGGTTATTCTTTATACGTGAAACACTTGCGTCTCTAGAATAGTTGGATGTAATGAAGCACATCGCCCTGTTTTGAACTGACTCTAATGCTTGAATTAAGTACTCTTGATGGGGATCCCATATGGCCGATGCGTATTCCAGTTTGGGCAGCACGAATGCACGGTATGAAAGCAGTTTTACATGAGGTGGTGCACGCACAAGGTGCCTACGAAGATACCCGAGGCTCCTATTGGCGTCGGCGACGACTTTTGGATATGAAGTGCCCAACGCATACTCGAATCCAAATACAGCCCCAGATACTTATACGTTGAAACGCATGAGAGCTGAGTGTTGTTAAGTGAGTAGGATGGGTTCGGACTAGTTTGAGAACGTGCAAAAGTCATAATCTTGCATATCGAAACATTTAGTGACATGGAGCCATGTTTTGCACCACTGAGAAATTGTACAAAGATAATTTTGAATGAGTTCGGTATCAGTACTAGACCCTACCTGACGATAAATGACACAGTCGTCAGCAAATAGACGGACGGAACAAGAAAGGGATTGGGGTAGATCATTAATGTATATGAGGAAAAGAAGTGGTCCTAGGACGGATCCTTGAGGTATGCCTGATGAGACAGGGAGAAACTCTGACAAGGTATCGTTAGCAAAAACCGCCTGTCTTCTGCGTGATAAAAATGCACTGATAAAGTTGAGGGCCGCGGGGTCGATGTTTAGTGACGCAAGTTTGTATAGAAGTCGAGAGTGGGGAACGGTGTCAAAGGCTTATGCAAAATCAAAAAAAAAAAAAAAATCGCGTCTGTACGATCCCTGTTGTCAAGTGACATTTCAATGTCATGGACGAACTCGACCAGCTGGATTTCACAAGAGAACCCTTTCTGAAACCATGCTGGTATTTCGAAAAGAAGTTAATGCGTTCGAGGTGGTTGGCAACATGAAAGTGAACGATATGCTCCAACAGCTTACATGAGATGCTGGTCAATGAGAAGTACACTCCTGACATTTCGACCTTTTCGCAAAAGGCAAACAGCAACACGAGCCGAACCTGACGTACTCGGGAGTTCCTTGTGGAGACCCGAGATGTCTAATGGAACACGTTACGAGAATCAAACTTTTTTACAGAGCTGAACCAGAATTTGCCATGCGGATTCGGACACGACTACCTCTATGTGAGTATTGCGTTGCCATAATTCTCAAGGTGTGTGTGTGATATTTTCGCATCTACCTGCGAGCAACGTTGCGACGAATGCGACAATGTCTTTTTTGACGTATAAAAACCGTTCTGAAGTCGTTAAATAGAATATCAGGGCGGCTACGTAAACTATTTTTACAGAGTGCCCTAATAGCGAGTGTTTGTAGACCGCTACAGGTAGGCCTGTAGTCTACCTCATCCACCGCATCCAATCAGCAGGTGAAATTCTGAGCCACGCTTTCTCCCGTTGGTTCCGGTAGGGCATGTTAGGTTACTGGCGACGTTATCACGGTCTACTAACATTTGCTATTCAACAGCACAATGCAATTTATAAGAGCGCCATAAATAGCAGCATGGCAAAGGGCTCCTAAGTACCCGAGAAATATAAGGTAAGTGAGAGGATATATGTCAAACACGGACCATGCGTGAAGCGGCGTAGGACATAGATCTGCACAAGAGACGAACACTAATCGAATGCTTGAGTCCTATAGTCCTGTGATGCTTGAATGAAATACTGGAGTCCTCGGTGCGTGTGTGTGTTCTCCCAGTTTATGTTCGTGCCTCTGGGTTTTCGTATATCATGATCTTATAGTCTCTGCACCATTCGCCTCTTGCGTGTCGATGTTTGCGCTCAATTTCCTCTAAGTGCGTACCGACGAGCCGAACGGACGGTTTCTCCTGCGTAAGGAGAAGTGATAACAATGGTGGTAGCGTGATGGTTCTGCGCAATGCGCGAAGCATTCTTTATGTTTTGCGTGTGCGCAGAACCAGCAACGCTATCCCCGTATGGAATTGCGTAACGTACATGCACTAACTGTCTAATGTTATCGCATCCGCAACGATAAATTCATCTCCTTCACGTACACTGTTAAAACAGAACTTCACCACATAGCACGATCCTAGCCAACCATCATACCGAATGATATCATTCTGTGTCATGATTTATTCAAAACAGGGGGGAGGCGCCTATCTGGGACAAGATAATCTGTCCCAGATAGGCGCCTCCTCCCATTTTCAACAAATCAATGCACAGAATGATATCTTTCGGAATGATGGTTGGCTAGGAGCGTGCTATGTGGTGAAGTTCTGTTTTAACAGAACTTCACCACGTCTGTTTTCGCTACACTGTACTACACTGTACTACACTGTACCACAGTGTAGGACGCGGCAGGGACTAAGGCACGCCCCGTTTCAACACAGAACTGTACAAATTCGGTGACTCTCTGAAATGTTATGCCAACAGCAACAACAGCTATCACTGAAATTCGCGTTACCCGGTCGTCAACATCCTCTAGTATTTTTCAACTGTCGCTCGGGGACTGGGCTTCCAACCTACATTCGTCTGACTGGCGACGATCCCTTTCAAGAATCGCGGAGCGCTATGGTCTACGTGCGCCAGAAAGTGTGATGTTCGGCTATTTTTTGCAATGGGATAGCTCCTCGATACCCCTGTTAAGACCCCTGACCCCCTTACCCCTGGGGTAAGGAAGTAACCGTTACATGACAAATTTCAAGTTCACTTCTGGACACCTCAGCAGTAGTACGCACTGACCATGACTATAATTAGGGGAACACGCAGGGAACCTGGACATCAATTAGCAATTAGAGCTAAATCCCAGTAAACCAGAAATATCCCAGGTACGTCCCACAAAGGTCGCACGCGTCGCATATGTCCGCCACGTCTATGCGACGTTACCTGTACGTCCACAATGTGACTTTCAAAAATATCTTACTTTCTATATCCCTGGGACATCTCATAGATGTAAAAAGAAAGGAGCAAGCGCGCGTTATTTTTCGGAGACATCTAGGGCACGTGACCCCTAGCTTGAGTTAAAAACACGATATTTGTCAGGATGGGGTGTCAGGAACAGGACGTCGTTTGCAGACTCACAAGCTAACTGCAAAGACGTTGCCACCGTTGCAAACGTCATACGGCACGCTACACCTGATGAACGTACTCCAACAATTTGTATTTCAGTATTTGCTCGTTCTGGTATCTCTTGAAATCCGCGTACTCCGTGGAGGGGCCAAAAAGGGAGCCTGCGTCTTATATGGTGAAAGGCGAAAGCACATTCATTAACGCGCGGTCTGCATTCGTCTTGGATTAGGGCCGAAAGGCCTCCTATGGCGCCAAAAACCTAGCCATAATGTAGCCTTGAAATAAAACATCGTTACGTATCTTATAAGAATGTGTGGCACCCCACTGCATAGTATATAGCACATTTCTGAAAGAACACATTTATAGCAATATGTGCAGATTTGAGAACATCCTGTGAATATCCAAATATCCTGAAGTTGACGTCCGTGGAATGTGGAAAAAGTGGGAAAAACCATAGTCGCCAGGACGTACATGCGATGTCTACGGGCTCTCTGCAATGATCCATGGGATAACCAAACATCCAATTTGGGGATCCAAACATCCAATGGGACATCCATTTTTGGATATCCAAACATCCAAACAATCCAGGATTGTCCAGGTGGACATCTCCTAGACGTCTATGGTTTATTGGGATAGGACCCCCACGGCAGCAGCACCCTCCAGTGAGTCGCCATACTAATTGGGGAGCATCTAACTGATGTCCAGACCACCCTGCACGTTTTCGGGTACTCGGAGTCATAAAAAAATATAGAGAAACAGAGTGCTCTGTGTATTTGCTCTGTGCGCTGACTCCTTCTGCTGCAGGCTGAGGTAGGCGGGCTCGTTAAGCTGCTTCTTAAGGGAGAAAGAGCACACTATCGCCTCTCGCGTCCTGGAAAAAGATTAAAAGGAAACAGAAAATGCAACCCAAGATAAGGCCAGTTCCGATAGAGTCAACCGATACATTTGTTTTTGTTTTGTTTCCGCAAGTTAAAGCTCATCTTCGACGCATGAGGCGGCACTGTGATCCTTCCCCCTCTCCCGTTGGAGATGAAGGAAATACGCGTCTTCTAAGAAGCGCAATGAACAAAATAAAGAAAAAAATGGCGTTCCTTCACGAATTTTTTGCGGGCGATCTATTGAACAGATTTTTGTTCGGAAAACGACTACGATATCAGGTGACCGAAAGGAACAGATGTTCTCATTGGGACAACTTTGTAGCTTTTATAATTAAAAAGTTAATTAATGAAAGCTAATTAAGACATTGCCTTTGGACTTTGCTAATGCCCTGCTAGGGAGTGCCCTTCAGCATATGTTATATTGCAATTGATTTCATCTTGGAAAAAGTGTTATATATATTTTTAAAAAATCTTTTCACACTTAGCGTGGACACCCTCTATACTCTAAGCAACTCGAGTTAGCTGAGACATGCCACATAAGACCCGTACGCCCAGGAAACGAAATTCCAATAACTTATGAAATGTGTGCCGACGTAGAATTGTCTTAGACCCTCCTCTAACGGCAGCATTCCTGACAGAAAACCACGAGGGTCTAGGTACGAATTCGGACATCAGCGCCTTTTGCTGAGCTATTTGAATTTCGTTAAGTACTTCATTTGTACGTTCTACGTCATCTGTTTTGCCGCATACATCAGAATATGTTCTTCACTGACCTCCGTGGCATAACACGTTCCACTTTAATTATCTTGCATGCAGAACAGCAGAGGGGCTTTTGGCTGCACGATTTATTGCGGCCAGGCCCCTTACGAACAGAGCAGGCGTCCTGATGGTTACCAATGTCTGGTAAGAGAATTTATATTTCCAGTGGAGCTATGGCACTCTCGTCTTGTCAGAATAGCAATTGTCACACTGTTTAGAGTAGCATGGAAGTGAGATTTAACATGGTTCGATATCCTGCCTATTCTGTGAAGCTGTCCACCAGGAGTCCCCATGCAAAATATTTTAGCTCTGTGGTGTATTGTCACCGCACTGTCATCGAATTTCTAAAAGCTGTCGGACAAAGCAGCCACGGACGACAGGCACGATTCTGGCGAGTAGTAGATGGGCAGAGAGGTTGGTTGCATGCTCCTAAACAGAAAAAGATTCCGTGCATGGCCATTTTAGTAAGATACCCAGAGTCGCCTGAAGTTAGAAAGAGGTTCGATCTATGCACCATTTTGGAAGGGAGACAGGCCCACGACCCTTTGAAACCGGAGGAGCCATCTCCTTCTCGCACTGGAGCATACAGGAGTCTTCTTCTTGTACTCGGACATACATCAACGTGCAAAATATACACCACCAAGCAAAACTAGGGCGTTTCATTTAACTCGAACCCCACCTTGAAAAAATAACAGCCCGTTGCACGACAACGAAACCAACTGCATGGTGTTACTAGTAGCCTAAAGTGTTTCAGTGTATTTTTGTACCGTAATTAATTAATTAATTAGTGGAATATAATTTTATAACTTTCTTGTTACGAGGATTACAACGAAGATGTGAATTGTGAGGTTGTAGGCGCTGCCATGAAAAAGCGAATCCATTGGCTTGCAACACTCTAGCTTTAACGACTCGTTGTTTCCCAGGTCTGCAGAAATGTGCCCGGACTTCCGAAACTGAAATGGAGCATAATTTCCGTCACGCCAAAAGAGCGCTCGATCGCAGCGCCCTCCCACGTCCACTTGACGAAAAAGGAGATATGCGATCCATTCCTACATTCTTATCTATCATCCTTGCAGGGTGCCGTATCTGCTATAGATGATCAGAGGGCGTGACGGTGACAACGCGGCGCTTTGTATTTTTATTGTTTGTTTGATTCCCTCGTGTTTTTTCCTCTTCCGCCGTGATCCAACTGAAAGTACGGGGCAAGGAATGTTATCTTTCAACCGAAGCACCTTGATTCTTTGTTCACTTTCGTCTCCGTGCACGAACCCCTTGTTGGGTGCTCTGGGGGTCAGATAATGCCCTAGTGGATAATGGCAAGTTTTCCCGAAAGCGTCGTAGGTCATCGACAACTTCAGACGACTTTCGAACCAACATCCTGACGTTCTTTGAGGCACACCCTCTAGCCAGCATCCGCGAGGCCAGCAGTCAGAGTGGCATTCCGTTGTCGACGGTGTGGAGGGTAGCAAAAACGGCCTGTCCCCATCCTTACCACGTTCAACTGCATCAACGGTTGCAGCAAGGAGACTTCGGAAACCGGTTGCACTATGCCAACTGGCTTTTGCGCACTGTCGGTCAGAACCCGCAATTTTGGAGTAAAGTCATCTGGACGGACGAGGCAAACTTCTCCCGGGACGCGCAGGTGGACCTGCACAACGCTCATTGTTGGGGTACCACCAATCCCCATTGGCTTCGCAAATCCCATCATCAATACAAATGGTCCCTCAACGTCTGGTGCAGCATTTGCGACGGGACCCTCATTGGACCCGCCTTCCTTGATGGGACATTGACCGCGGACAGATACCTAAACGAGGTTCTTCAGGGCCCTGTGGAAGAGTTCTACGCCAACCTCCCACTCGCACGATATAGCCAGCTGTGGTTTCAGCACGATGGCGCTCCCGCACACAGCTCCAGCCCAGCTCGCACCTATCTCGACCACGCATTTCCTAACCAGTGGGTGGGAAGGTACGTACCAGTACCATGGCCTGCCAGGTCCCCGGTACTTATGCTTCTGGATTTCTTCTTATAGGAATATGTGAAGGACCGTGTGTACGTCGAGGACACGACAACACCTGATGCCCTCAAGGCGAAGATCACGCAAGTTTGCCGTGAAATCCCTGAAGAGATGTTGCGGAGAGCGACCGAGAACACAATCGGGAGATGCTGATTTTGTGTGATGACGCACAGCGACCTCTTCGAGCACCTGCTCTGAATGTCCATAATATTGTTTCTGTTATGTTGGAATACATGTGCGGAATGCAGACTCACGTTGTTCTGTCTTAAAATAAGTTGTCATTAAAATAAGTTAAACCAAAAAGGGGCAATTGCTTTTATCTTGCTATTTTCCCTGTGCAGAACTTAGGGGAAGCACCATACCCCCCGGCTCTTCGCTTGAATAAAGCATTCCTTGTGCCACAAACCATTTTAGAGAGAGTGGCTTTAAATGAGTAAATGCGTAAACGTTAAAAGAGCGGCTGAACAAATGCCACCCGCGACAGCTCTTACTTGTGTTTTCTGGTTTGCATGTTTTTTTTTTTAATTTTTATGTAATCACATGCTACAGGTTCAAGGTGCTTCCGTGGAAAGATAACCTTCCCTGTGGCATACTTTGAGTTGCTTCACGGCGAAAGAATGAAAAAAGAAGAGGAAATCAGACAAACAATAAAAAAAAACAAAGCGCCGCGTTGCGATGGTCAAAAATACACTGAAACACTTTAGGCTACAAGTAATACTATCCAGTTCGTTTCGTTGTGATGCAATGAGCCGTTATTTTTTTAAGGTGGGGGTCGAGTTAAATGAAACACCCTGTATAGCCCTGAGTAGCAAAGACTTACCACGACTTGCGAGCAACAACCAAAGCACTCTGGATGCCATTAATTAGCAATTAGAGCTAATTAGGATCATCTGGTGAGTCATCACACTAATTGGGAAGCATCTAATATGTGTCCAGAGTACTCTGCATGTTGCCCGCAAGTCGTGGTCATAAAAAATTAAAATAGATAGAAATAGAGCATGAGAAAGAGTTTATTTGATGATCGATAACACCATCTTGAAGAAGGTGGCCAGGACTGCGTTCCTCTCAGATTCGCGTTTTGCGATATCGCACGCTCTTCTCTTTTTATACCCCTGTTATACGGACACTTTTAACTGCGGGTACATTTAACTATAGTTATGTGATTTGACCTCGGGCACAGTCAACCATAGTTCCCTGCTGTTACACGAGAGTCTGTCAGTGCATTAACGAGGTAGTATGGTCACTGTCGTCAAGCGGCCACTAACATAAAATGTGGTGCTGGCGGGCCAAAAGTACTTACAATTGTCACTTAATTCTGAAACAAACAAATTCATGCGTGTGTCATTTGACGGATAGTGAAAATAAATTTCACTGCATGAATTCATGGTTGTTCATAGCCTTACAACACCAACTTGAGGAAGCAACAGTGGTCGAAGCCAGGGAAGCCACTCCAATCCATTCATCCAGTAATCCTTGCTCCTGTCTGCTGTTGGTTGATCATTGCATTCTGTGCTGTCGTGTTTCTGTTTGTGCACCCTCGATCATCCATCTTACTAGTGAGCCACTACAGCTCATAGTTTAGTGAAAGAAGACTTTGGGACGTCGCAGCAGCGTAAAAAGCGATGGCTCTGAGTAGGTCTATGTATGGTATCACAGACCAAGAAGACGACGATGATGACATGATATTTTGGGCCATGTTCGCTCAACAACAAGCAGCATTTCAGCACGTGCAGCAGTTGATTCTTTCTGTGGAATTTGAGGGGCTGGTGTATGAACAAAGACATTCCAAAAGAGGCTCTTACCAGCTCATGATTGCAGCTGTGCGGCATTGCTTTCGTGAGAGACACTTATGGACATATCCTCAGGCACTGTCATGGTACGAGACTACAATGCCCCTTCTTCCCGAGAGCAAGTTAGAGAAGATTCAGGTTCAACTGTAGCTATGTTTAAGTACATACTTAGTGTGTGCGAATCAATGAGGTGACAGGACACTATCATGCGCTGGGCCATTCCGTTGAACAAGTATATGGCGATTGCATTGTACTACCTCGCCACTTCAGCCGAAGACAGCACAGTAGCTAACCTGTCTGGCGTGAGTTGATCATCCGTGAACATAATTTTTTTGAGAATTCTTTAAAGTTGTTGTGCGGTGTCCTGAGCCAGGGTACGTCAAGTTCCGAATTGGCAGAG
This sequence comes from Ornithodoros turicata, assembly GCF_037126465.1. Classification (NCBI taxonomy): domain Eukaryota; kingdom Metazoa; phylum Arthropoda; class Arachnida; order Ixodida; family Argasidae; genus Ornithodoros; species Ornithodoros turicata. The sequence continues at coordinate 255,182 of NW_026999376.1, read as the reverse complement.
TATTTACGCCAGTCCTCTGCAGTAGCTGGGTTTCCACAGGGCGTGGGCACCCTTGATGGCTGTCACATAGAAGTGAGTCCCTCAAAGGATCATGCTGCAGACTACTTCAACTACAAAGGGTGGTACAGCACTATCCTACTGGCTGTGGTGGACCATAGCTACAAATTCCTGTACCGAAATGTCAGTTCACCTGGTAGAAACGAAGTAATTATGGAGTAACCGCAGTTCCTCCCGCCATGTAACCGCAGCAAACTATAGTTACGGGAAAGGTCAGTTAGTTCAACCACGGTTAAAAGTGGCCGTGTTTAGTTGAGGTATTAGTGTCCATTTTTTCAACTCTTTCTGACATTGTAATTATGGTTGTAAAAAGATGTACAGGAATTCTTATGGCTCTAGTGTACCATTAACCATGTGACCTGTCCACTGTTTTCTGTTTCTGTTTGGTCCTAACCCCTCCACATATTGCACCACATGAATCAGCAGAGTTTTCCTGCTGGACACAAGCTGTATTTGCTGGACCAGTAGCCAAGTCTGCTACGTCACTAGGCCTCGCCTTCAGGACAAGAAGCATGTTTTGCTGGACCGGTAACCAAGTCTGCTGGTCCACTAGGCTCGCCTGCTTGACCAGTAATCAAGTCTGCTGGACCAGTAGCCATATCTACTGGTTCATCACGAGTCACTAACGGACCAGCATCAAAAATTCTCAACAGGCTTACGCAGACAAAAACTTCTAGTCCATCACACGCACCCTCCGATCTTGTTCGATCGTGAGGTAGCAAGAGGGAGGAAACATGGTTTCGCGCTTCCGGCTCGGTTATTTGCGAGAGGTTCCTCCGGGTCGCGCCACGAGGGCTGAGGCGGCGCTCCTTTTTTTGAACACATGTGTAAATCAGCTCTTTAAGGCCTCAGAAACCCAGACCCGCAGGCCTTGAGCTTGAAGTTCCATTGTTTTTTTTTTAGTGTAGTGACAGTTAAAGCAATACGTAATAAAACTAAACAAGTATGGGTGGTCAACTTCAGTTTTTAGGGTGGAGGACATGCGTGGTAACGTAACAGGTAGCTGAAGCAATGAAGCAGAGAAGGACGAAATAACTGTTCAGACCCCACAATGCATAAGTGCATACTTCGATTAAGCTGGAGTGTCGTTTGCAGTGAAGGTCCGCTTTAATAATGCTGGAAATCGTGGTAGGGAATCGATATGCAGAGCTATGAAGCAGATGCACAAACACGCCATCTGAATGTGTCACCAGGGACGGTTGCATTGTTAAATTAATAGGACTGCGTTGTGGGGTAGAGATCTGTTTCGTGGGTTAGTGTAGGGCAAGCGTATAGCTGAGGCGGTGAAACACACAACAGGACGCAAACAGCGGCTAAAACAATGAACATGATCTGTTAAGTCAGCTAAAGAGATGTAACCATACAGACGAAATCTGACAGGAAAAAGCCATGAATGGGCTGTCGAAGCAGAAGAACAGACTTCGTCTGAGGAAGAACAGAGCAGAAGAATTCGCTAACGTCCAAGAAAGACCAATCCGAAACCATTGATGACAAACTACTGAGTATCAACTGATACATGATGAAATCTAATGGAATCAAAGTCGAAGGAGGATAGAAAAGACAAAGCAAAAAAAAATCTCCCAATAATAATTTCTAGGGGAGCACTGGAGGGACCGCCTATCTGACGGTCGTGACTGAGTGTTCAACTTGTCCGTCGGCTGCAGTATTACTGGCTGAAATGAAGAAGCCAAGAAGAAGAACAGTCTCTGTTCGAAATATCGGCGACTCTCGTCTTGAGGCAACTCCCTTCATACCTTTCTACCGGTTCGCCAGATTTCTACCCGTCTACATAGCTGAAATGAAGATGGCTGGCAGGGTGCCTGACCACGTCACCGTTCTGCCCCTGTACCCTCTTGTTCTTGTTGCCTCTCAGTAGGACCAGACCAGTACTCAAGGTAGTCAACGAAAGTCTTGAAACCCAACACAGTACCACTGGAACTATTTAAAATCAGCGACTATTCGTTATCCGCTCTCATTGGTTGTGGTGTGCATGCTCTTAGAAAGTAAACTCGTCTGTACCAACAACACAGAGCGCGAGGTGCATTTTAGGATAGCATCACGCACGGTGACAAGTAGGTATGACAGTATATGACAGTGTTCGACTAAATTTCAGGGAGCTATTCACGTAACCACTGTCCATTCGATGAGTACCTGATGACGTGAATTGTCGCACTGGCAATTTCTTGATCAGATGTTATGGTTGTATATGCACTTCCGTTAGCATGTAGGTACTTCCTTAGCTGCGCACCACTGTTAACGTCCAACTGTTCTCTTTTTTTTCTTTTTTTTTTCAGGATGAAGCTACGGCAGAATACGGCATGTGTCTTGGAGGAACGTGTCGTTTTCCTTGGAGAGAGGGTCGTTGACGCGAGCAGCTAATAAAATGTCTTCTGTTTCCCTTACAACAACAACAACCACAACTTTATTTTGAGATAGAGAGTGGGGAGGTTCATCGCCAGAGGCGATACTCTACCCCATTGCTGGTGGGGATGTGGGGAACAAAAAAAAAATAACGAGCCCCTTCACAATAACGATCGAAGTCCGATGGTGTCCAGAAATGTCAAAAGAGCTTTGAGCGCAGATCGTTGCTGGGCTGGATTGGGCCAGGGGAAGAAATTTCGATAGGGAGAAGTGGCAAGAGTCCAGCTGACTAAGAGACTCGGAGACTTCGGTTCTGTTTCCTTTACAGTGTCTTTCCCGCTTAGCAAAAATGCAACAGCGCGTAGCTTTCCTCTGGCAGTGGCTAGCGTTCATGTTATTGCAATATCCCGCTTCATGTCGACAGATGCTGTGTTTGTTTAGTTTAATTGCTGCTGTTGCTTTCAACTTTGCGGCACATACGATTTTTTTGTAGGAAACATACACTCACTATAAGAAACCATGTTTGTACTAAGTGGTGCCTTTAGCCATGTCAGCGCGTGAAGGTCCTCAGATTTCCTGAGATTTCCTGAAGGTCCTCAGAAAATGATATTTTGAAGACTCCAATAAGTGCACCTTGCTTCTTGTCGCTAACACGGAATTTGTGGGAACCGTCATCCCACTTTGGGGGCTCTGTTCCGAAGGGAAGACACAGCAAACCAAAATGCAGCAAACAACAATGGTTTGACCTACTGCCATGAATAGACCTCTACCCAAGAAACGTCATGATGTCGTTGGTAGGCAGACTGAAACCGAAACAAATCGTAAGGGGAGGGCTGGGTCGCACTAATAGGCACTTGTTCGCTCCTCCTATTGCAAGAAAAGTAGGATCGGCGGTCGCGTCTCTTTCAGGGACCATCGTAATCCCCTCAAGACCGTGGCTTCCGGACGTGACCTCGTTCGCCCCTAGCTTTGAGCATAGTTCAGCTCTACTAAATTGGTGGCGCTGTCAAAAACTATGACGTCGTTACAAACAGTGAGAGGTCTATTTTCTGAACGTGCTTAATCAGAATACATGTCATGTTTTTGGCATCTATGAAATGCCGTATGCGTCCCGGTGCAATCGCGGTGTGTCTAGAGATGCAAAGCCCCCGAAAAAAATTTTTTTGGGAAAAACAGTTCTTTTCGGTTTTTTTCCTCGTCTCCGGAAAAGTTACCCAAAATTTCCAGGCGACAAAATTCAAAAATGTAAATTTTTTGTGCCTTCGATGGGTTCCAACCTGCCAACAGTGCCTTGGGTGCCTCTAATCCGCCAACAACCACCAACTTCGCTCCGTCTGGCTGCAACAAGCGATTGCCGTCGCGTTCACATAATGTCGTAGTTCTTGTCGGAGTGAACGAGTTGTTCCAATGTACCTATCTCTGAGTAGACAGCAGTCTCATGGGATGCTCTGGTGTGCATTGATGCCTATAGAGTGAACACTACTAGCTCATTGTATGCCATGACTTGGCCGGCAATGCTTCGACTCAGCAGTAACCGCGTTTGTTTCCTTTTTTTTTTCAATTTTTCAGAAAAAAAAACCCCGCAAAGAACCGTTTTTTTTTTCGAGCGTTTGTTTTCACAAGTTAACTTAAATGAGCGACACGCCGTGGCGCCACATGCAGCGCCTCATGCTGTGAACCCTAGACCTCTTCCGGCTGTGCCTGCTGTTTATGAACGCTGAAAGGAATTAACTCAAACGAGTGATACGCCGTAGTGTCACATGCAGCCGCTAACGCGGGGAACCCTAGTCAACTTCCATTTCTGCCTGCTGTTCGTAAACAGTGAAAGGCCGATCTAACACAATGCATACATTGACCTGAGAGTGTCAAACGTCAGCAAATGCGACAACATTGCCTTACACAAACGTGAACGTGAGGAACCCAAAAGCGCCGGTGAGATTTGTCATACGTCTCACTACCAAATAAATAAATAATCTGGAACAATATCCGGACCTGCGGTCGATTGATTCTCACGGCCCAGAGGAAACAATGCTCTCCTATGGATTTCCCTGGAAAACCTGAGGTGGAGATCCGGCTGTCCACAAGATATGACCATTTTGGGGAGTTGACGTGTGCAGGATGTCCTGTGGAAGTCCACGTGGCCGCAGTTTTGGTATCCTGTGGAAGTCCTGCTATGATCCTCAGAGGTCATAGCAGGGACATGTATGGTACTGTTACAGCACATGAACCCACCGCTGTTGTAGCAAGATTATTAGCCTTAACAGAGACGTATTCAAAATGCATAGTGTTTTTTCTTGCATTTTATTGTAACAGCATGTAACATGTAGAAAAACACCGTAGGAACCAAGAACAGTATCTTTTTAAACGCTACAAATGCAGATAGCATAGGAATGCAGTGTTCCCTTTTTAACGCTTACCAGTCTCGCTAATTACATTATACAACATTAAATATCTGCACAGCGTACTTGCGCAATTAAATGGCGAAACCCTACCAAAAAAGTACAGGCACTCGTCATATATGACAGTCAGGATCAGTGCACATTTGTGCATGACAAAAAGCTCACTACATCGCAGCTCACTATCAAGATAGTGAACGGCACTTCAGAAGTTCTGAGTAAAATTCTTCACAATACAAAAGCGGCCGCTCATAACATCGCAGCCAAGATATGTGCACAGCATTTGTCCTAACCTTGTGGAAGCCATGTGCGTAATGCCGGGCACCTACTTCACGATATTGCGTTGTACGTTGCGTCCACTCCCAGGGTTCGCAAGTGACGTCGGCTGCCATCGGACACCGACACCTGTCAAGCTGACGGTGGCCGCCTGCAGATCGTCTTTCACCGTTGCGTTGTCCTGTCTAACGACGCAAGCGCGTCAGAGACGACTGTCGCTCTTACTAAACGTGGCGTCGGAAAAATGGTCGTCTGATCAGTCTGGATCCGTCCGCCGCCCGTGAACTTTCTTCTGTTCCTTTCGATTGCACGACTAGGATACGCATTCCAACAAAATCGGGACACGCATGGGAAGCATGATGTTGGGCTATTTTTCCCGATAGGATAGATCCCGAATATCAGTGTCAATTATCACGCATTTGAGTACATTCGACACGCTCTTCACGTTGGTGGAGTAAAAAAGTTACCTCTACTTGGCAAATTTCCGGGCTCACATAGCAAAACTTTGCATAATTAAGCAAAAGTTACATGATATGCACATCAGGAGATGGCAAAAACCTAGCAAGAACAAATGCCGTTGATCGCATTATTCTAGGTGGCGTAGTTTTTTATTATAATGCAATGACACGTTTTCTGGGACACCCTGTATATGACAGGTAGGGGTATATATGTGGGGTATATTGTTCAAAACAAACACCGAAAGGAGTTTGCTCATGCATTGTGTCACCGGAACGACTCCTTTCGCGAAGGTGTCCCTTGCAGCTGTGAAGCGCCTCTAATGGACAGGAGTTCACTCGCTCCCGTGTGCCATGGATATTAGAGTCTTCTTCGTACAGAGCCGCGTTTTGAAGAATAACTGTTCCGGGGAAATGGAGACACGTTAGGTTTCAGCGAAAATCGCTTTAGAGAATGTCGTGTCTAGCGAAGCGACACACTTCGCAATGGCTTCTGATTCGTTTTTCTTTCTTTCCTCCGCTGAGATACGCGAGAACTGTGGGATCCCTAAAAGTCGTATGCTGAGCCTACATGAAGAGGCGAGGTTGTAGCGGTCGGTAGAGACTCCTTACCCCACGGTAAAGTGGAAAAGTTGGTTTTCGATTTAGCGTTAATACGTTACACAAGGGATTTGGGTTTCCAAAGCAGAGGAGACTATGCGGAATGTAATTTGGAGCAGACCTGACCTCCCGGTTTTCAAAGTTTGCTGAACGATTCGGTTGGACTGGTGTTCCCTTCGTTTTTTTTTTTTCGTTTTTTTATTGCGTGTTAGCGCCGCGAGGCAACTGTGGCTATGGGCAGCGTACAGACGTGGACAGATGGAGAGAGGACAGCAGGAAGGAGGGCGGGACAGGGGGATTAGTATGCGTGCTGGGCGGACTTCAAAGGGAAATGTGCCAACATTCGTCTGGAAAGTCTTCGGAAAACCCAGGGAAAACCTCACACAGTACAGCCGGTGGTAGGACTCGAACCCACCATCTCCCAGTCTTCAGCACTACCTTGGTTACCACGAACGAGTGGGATGCCTTAGCCCACTCTGCCATGCCGCTGGTGTGTTACCTTCTACCAGCCGATATTTGTTTTTAACCTTGGGTAGTAACTACGTTACAACTTTTAACCGCGGTGGCATCACTAGGGTTAGCGACACCCCCTGCGGAGGCTTTTCGCGTCACCGCGATTAATCGATCGATTTCCGTACGAGACGATACACCATAAATAACAATTCGATATCTATCGATATGCTTATCGATATATATTATCGATAAGCACATGGGCGGCTACGAAGAAAACAAAAATGCGTGCTCGCATATGGCTGCTTTCGTTGTTTTTGGCGTCATTGTGGCGCAGCGAAAGTGAGGAAATAGCGGTGCCGTTGCGTCGCGTCGCGAGCTTCCATCGCGTCACCTGCTGCGGGCCGCACCACGCGCAACCCCCAAGTGGTGTCCAGTGCCTGTAGCTCGAACTGGCTACCGCTTTTGCGGAAATAAATGTAAAATATCAGTGTCGCTGAGTTGCTCAAGTATTGCAATAATTATCATGCGTTTTTTTTTTTCGCGTTCTTCCGTGGCGGCTTCAAATGTCTTGTTACTTTTGCCAAACAGAAATTGCACGAATTTTGTCATTTCATATATGCAGCCAGAAGGATATTGAACTGACTTCCACGGTCTAAGGCTGGCCCATAGGAAATCCTCTGTTTATAGCGAGGGTACAACTGCGCTTGGATAGTACAAGGGCTAAATCAAATTTCTAATTACATTTATGTTGCTTTCATAAAATGGTTGATCGGTTACTACTTTTGTGTACCAACTCCAACTGTTACTGAGTAATTTCTTAAGGAGTGATATTAAACGGTAGGAGCAACTTATTTATTTACACACGGTAAACAAGACTTTCGTGCACGAGACTTCGGGTTACCTGAAGAAGTGCAGTCTAAATCAAAGAGTGATATAAATAAGTTGCTCCTACCGTTTAATATCACTCTTTGATTTACTCACCCCCGGCAACTTGACATCGCCTTTTTTTTTTGTCATTCTTATCTTCCTATTTCTTTTTAGTAACTTACCCATGACACCATTTTCTTCCTTCCTTTTTTTTTCGAGGTGAGAGGGAGATGTCATGGTACCACCGTTTGAACAGTTTGGGCGAATCTGAGCACCCTGGCATCTTCCACTTCATAGGGGTACTGACACGTACACAGCGAGAAACTGAAATTTTGATTCAAACCTTCTCGCGAGGCGTGAAAGTGCCGTGTCAGAGGTTGGCCACGAGGATGGAGTGGTTTTACGACACCTATTCAGCATGCGAAACGAAATCAGTACGGGGGAATGTCTGCGCGCCGTTACACATTCTTCGATATAAATGCTTTTGAAGGAAACTTTGCATTTTTGCATTCTAACATAAACAAAGAAAGCATTCTGTACGAAATGTCGGTACTGTGCTACCAGTGATAATCTGATTAAACCTAAGACAAATAAAAGACAAACACGTAAACACGATGCCCTTGCTATACTCGGAGCACTGACTCCTGGTTCAACCACTGGATGTTTCAGTCGAAAATCATCGAGAACGATGTTCTCTAAAACATGCCCGCTATTCTCGAAAACGAGTCTTCTTTTCGTTGAAATGTAATCCGCTAAAAGTGCATCCTCTTCTATAAAACCAGTCTCGCTAAACTGTAGGGGAACCGTCCACCCGGCCGTATACGATTCAACAGCAAACATGGTATATATGCTGCTCTCACAGCGTTCTATCAAGAAAAAAAAAGAAAAGAAAGAAAGAAAAAACCATAACGGTTAAAAAAAGTGCCTTGTATATTCGTAACAGCATCCACAACTGACTTGATCTCATGAAAAGCAGTTGTTCTGAGGCTGGAACATACAAACACAACAGAAGCCTCAACTTGCCTGAACCTGGACCTCGCTTTCAAAGCAATCTGTCTACACGTAACACAGAACGTAGACTTACCTAGTGTACTTAGTGTAGTGTAGTGTAGTAGTGTAGACTTACCTGGTGTGTTCACCTTCTGATCCCGAGGTCGCGGGTTCGAAGCCGGCCGAGGACGCCAGCAACTTGGTGGCAGGGTACAAGTTGCTTAGACACGCCGTCTTCCGCGAGGGACGTTAAATACGGAGTGCCGTGTGATGAGTTTTCATCGCACGTTAAAGGACCCTCAGGTGGGCAAAAGCAATCCACAGACCGACCGCTGTGGCGTCGCTTATGATCTCAGTTGTCTCGCCACGTAAACCCCCAATTAAAAAAAAAAAAACTTATTGCCAGCCTTGTTATCGTCGTGTTTCAGTATTCGGTTGAGGACACCGGAACGGTGCATTGAAGCGACACACAGACTTGGTCTTGTCCCGTCGCTGTTTCCGGTCGAGAAGGTCCTGTTCTGTAGGCGTGTGGCCGCTTGCGAGGCCCCGTCTCATCTGACACAACGAATGCCTCAAGATCAGGTTTTATAAACAGTTTATTATAAACGGTTTACGACGCAATCATTGACGCCAGCGACACTGCAGCGCGCCACTTCGAAATCGGCTTTGCATTGGTCTGGGTGCGAATGGCAACGAGTACGTACTACCGCTCCGGGCGCGTGTGGCGCGGGTATAGCTCTTTGTGTCGCAGGCAATCGGACGCAATTGTGAAGGAGTGCGTACTGCCGCTCCGTTTACACGGTGCGTATGTACCTACAAGTTCTGTTACGAGGCCAGAACACGTACCACTTTTTCGGTGTTAGTAGCTAAAAAATGCTTCGCATTAAAAAGTTCTTCGCCGAACAGTACCGATTCCTGGTTCCTGCAAACTGCGAACCCTAGCTATTAGGCTCCAGTTTAGCATGAGTGTCTAAACCTTGTCGCCTACACTACATGCGTTAAACAGGCGCGTGGCAATGAAAAACTGTACTGTATGAAAGTGAGTAGTTTGAACATAGGCAATCAGCCAAACACACAATGCATAATACCTTATACAGTGAAAAATAAGAAAAGCACTACACACTTAAGGCAAGGAACGTTGAAACTAAACCCAACAATCTGGCAAGTTTCTGTTGAAATATGCTGTGGTCATTCAGGATGACTCGACTATGAAAGGCTGTTCCATTCCCGGGCGGCTAATAAAAAAAAAAGCACGTGTCGGAATTCTGAGCTGTTCTGCAAAGAAGTAGCTGAGTTTAAAATATTCTGGTCTAGGCGAGGTGGAACGTAGGCTGCCGGTGCGAGAAACTCAGGTGTACGTTCTACATTGGAAAAGTGAGACATGTCACACACCAAGGTAGAACACTATCGTGTTGTTACTCATGGCGATGTCACACACGTCTGTCAGCCTCTCTCCAAATGAAGTCACTTTCCTCACTGGCCATCTTGAAATACAGGCGCTAAAGCTAGCGGTCGGACACAACAGTAAGCTCACTTTCAACAAATATTTATTTAGACAATGCGGCCTTTAAAAGGGCAGTAAACACGTACAGAAAGTTAACTTTCTAGTGCATTGTCCTACGTTGCCGGCGGCGAGCTTTATCCAAAAATTATTGGGCAAAAAAAAATGTAAATAATGGCTCTAAACCGACACAATATTCATGCGAGGCCGTTGCCGACAATAGCCACACGTCATTTTGACGTCACGCTCCATCAACCAGTCCAAATACGAAACGTTTATACATTTCCTTATTATAATAACGGGAAGTGAGGTAAATTCTCAACATCTCTCCATTTGAAATCCATAAGATAGCCAGTTCAAACTGTTCGGAATGTTCCATTTCATGTGCACATTACATCTTCAGCATCGTATTCTTCCGCGAGGTCATCGCGATGTTCCCACCAGACTTGTGCCCGTTACTCGAAAAAAGTAATTGATTACCGTTACCGTTACTTCTACGGTAAAAGTAATTGATTATCGTTACCAATTACAGGACTTCAAATGTAATTGAGTAACAAGTAGAAAAGTAACGCGTTACTCCGGTCGTTACTCTGCATTCACGCAAATTATACCCGTCTTTGTGTGCCTCAGCAAAAAAAGAAAAAAAGAAGAAAGAAGGAAAGTTCAACAGTGGAACAGCTGAAATAACCAAAAAATATGTACGTCTACTGTAGTTATCGCTCGGGAAGACGTTGACCCGATTGTGGAAGATCATGCGTGGAACTTCCCCATGACTCACTAAACCTCAAAAGCTACCACAAAGGTACCACCACACTGGTGTAGGAACAGATTAGGGGGAGAGACCCTGAAATTCCAGAACAAAGGCTGGCGGCACGAAGATCTTGACTTGGGGCAGAACATCTAAAAGATGAGTTAGTCTCTGCCGGGAAAGTAATCAATTACTGAGTAATCGATTACTCAGAAAAGTAATTGATTACTCGAAAAATTACTTTGACTTTAAAGTAACTGATTACTCGAAAAATTACTCAAAAAAGTAATTGATTACAAGTAACGCAATTACTAGTAACGCGTTACGCACAAGTCTGGTTCCCACGACCGGTTCTCCCCGCGCGCTGCAGCTTGTCTCAACGGGGTCCCTCACTGGCTAGGAGTTCGAAATCTTCCCGACCACTTGTGACTGGAATGCAGCTTTGCTACACGTGCGGGACGTGTGACGCAGTTGCTCTCCGAGGAGGAAAGACAGACGCACGCGTATTATGCTCATTGAAAGGCACTTGAATGTTTCTTGGTAAATACGTTCGCTACAAGTACAAGGAATTCTAAATTCGAATATTGTAAGCCACGTTATTTCATGGGGCGTGATAAGTTTTCCTGTAAGGTGTGATCTTAATATCTCACGCTCGATTTGCTTTTGGACTCTACCCATTATCTCGGCTTGGCTGAAAATCCATTGACACCTGCAATGTCTTGTATGTAAATATAAGTCGCCTCCCCATTTACGTTTTCTTTTTGTGCTCGTTAAGGCGGCCGATCAAACAGTGACGTGCTTGTCCAGTGTACGATTTATCACGGGTATTTGTTACGGGTATTTGGCCAATCCCGTCAAAGTTTTATCGATTTCTCACCAGAGTTTCGACGTTAACCTCCTGTGATACCCACCTTGTAAAAAACGTCTGTGAACGTGTTTGTCTCCATCCGCGCTTTTTTTTCGCGTCCCTTAGTTTATTTAGTTTGCGTTCCTGTACCTTTGCACCCGCAGATTGCACCACTGTCGTATGCTGTTTTTGCAGTACCTTATACAGGCTGTCCCAGAAAACGTGTCATTGAATTTTAATTTAAAAAAAAAACTACGCCATATAGAGTCATGAGGTCAACGATGTTTATTCTTACTAATTTTTGCCACATCCTCATGTGCATGTCATGTAACCGAAGTTTAATTATGTAATTTTTTGCGAAGTGAACTCTCAAATTTTCCAAGTAAATGTCACTTTTTTCCCCACCAATGTGAAGAGCGTGCCGAATTTACTCAAATTAATGATAATTGACAGGCATATTGAGGAGCTATCGTATCGGAAAAAATAGCTGAAAATCATGCTCTACGGAGCTCGCAGAGGATTGCGCGCGACGAATTTTTCAGCGAAATCATTGTCAGTTCGAAAGGAGGTTGCAAACCCAGCCCACACCGGCATGGTAGAAAGAGATAACACAAACATAGCTTATCCCGTCCGGCTTCGGCTGTGACCATACCTTCGCTCTTCCAATTTCAGGTACTGCCACTTTTTCTACTACGGGCTGGGTTTCCAACCTCGTTTCGTCGGACTGAGAGCGATTGCGCTCAAAAACTCCTCGCGCCTCATACTCGAGTGCTCCGAGAAGCATGATGTTCGGCTATTTTTCCCGATTGGATGTATCCTGAGTATCACTGTCAATTATCACGACTTTGAGTAAATTCGGCACGTTCTTCATGTTGGTGGGGTAAAAAAGTGACTTACTTGGCACATTTCAGAGTTCGCTTCTCAAAAATTGGTCATTGTCCGATAAACGGATTGTCATATTAACCAAAGGGATTTACATGGCCGCGGGACGGTTCCAGAGAAAACGGTCATAAAGCGGTTATATCACATTAACGGGGGTCATATTAACGAGGCTTCACTGTATTTGACCAGCTACCAATGATGTCGGTCAAGTCTTTCTTTCGTTTTCATATACAGCCAGGGTGAGGCAACCGCATGAGAAACCGTGCTGCAGCTTGTATAATTTTGACTAAATGTGGCTGTATATCTTAGATGTACATATGGTACGATGACGTCGCAACTATAAGACACCGTCCAGGAAATCTGATGGCAGAGCAGAAGAGTGCAATGGCAGCGCCAAAAAGCGGCTGGGACATCTCCTCAATCCATCTCAATTTCGTTACCACCAGTGGAACATCCAGCAGCACCAGAGGTACTAGCCCCGTAATTGTCGATGGATTCGGCTATACGCTGGTAATCGAGCGAAAATGCTAGATCCCTCGCCGTACGATTTCGTTTGTCCTTGAGGTCGACGTTTGAGTTCTTGTCAAGGAGATACTTAACAATCACTTCGTCGCCAGCCATAGTCGCCCAGTGCAGCGGCGTGTAGCCATCTTTGTCTTGAACGTTAACGTCAGATCCCGCATCGAGAAGTAACTTCACGATGTCTGGGTAAGCCATATAGGAGCACCAGTGGAGAGCTATCCTCTTGAATTCATCTTGAACATTCACGTCGACTTTATGCTCTATGAGTAACTCCACAATAGCCTTGTGTTCATTCGTCGCGGCTACGTGCAAGGCTGTTAAACCTTTGTTGTCTCGAGCGTTTATGTTTGCACCAGCCTCGAGAAGCGCTTTCACGGACTCCGTGTTTCCATTGTACGCTGCCCAGTACAACGCCGTGCGATTCTTCTCGTCCAGGGCATCCACGTTTGTGCTCTCAACTTCTTTCATTTTCTTTATTACTTCAGTGTGTCCGTTTGTGGCAGCCCACTGCAGCGGAGTCTTCCCTATTTTGTCCGGTGCGTTCTGATCTGCGTCCTTAAGTAGGCCGACAACCTCCGTGAACCCACGAATCCCTCCCCAGTGCAGGGGTGTCAGCTTATTTTCATCGCCAACGTTCAGCTTGATACCTTCTTTCTTGATGAGCGACTCAACGACCTCCTTAGCATTGCTGGCAACTCCCATGTGCAATGCTGTCAAGCCGTTCTTTGCTTGAATGTTGACGTCGATTTCTGGTACGTTGAGTAGCCATTGGACTGCTCCAGGTTTGTCCATAAATGCCGCCCAATGCAGCGCAGTTCGATGGTTCGAGTCTTTCGCGTTCACGTCTGAATGGGGCAGGAGCTCTTTCATAATCTCCATGTGACCATTGTACGCCGCAATAGCCAACGGTGTTAATTCGTTGTCATCCCCTTCTCTGGCCAACGACGGGTCTCTTTGCAGTAGTTGCACGACACCGTTGATGTCGTTCATGTATGCGCATCTGTGCAGCGGTTTCCAGCCACTCTCATCTGCTGCCATTGTGCAATGTTGAAGGAGCTATCGGCCGATGTCACGGTGCGACGCTGGCGGATCGGGATGTGGCCGAAGTTTGATATTTGAGATGACCCTGCGGAGATATTACGGTTGGTATGGTAAGAGTCTATCTCTGCATAACAGTTCATCGCGTTTAAAGTGATAGGCTACACACCCATTTTCATGTATATAATTATCGAGTAACGTGATTAATTTCACTCTTATAGAACCGACGACAGGGGTGGCATCCGATGTATTGCTCCGTAGACGAAAGCATGCTGGGCGAACGCAATGCATCCTGGACAGGTCCTGGTCGCACGTCACAGCAAACGTCAAGGCACACGTGACCTTAAAGATGGCGGCGCCCGTGATCGGCGGCCAAAGCGTTTTTAAACAATGCGGTTGTTGTTTCTGCGCAACGTTTTGAATGTCTTTCGATCACGGTGATTTTTTTAATCCGATAATCTCGCAGTAAAACGCAGAGTTTTGCATATAAGGCCTCGTACTGTTGACGACTTCCAAAGATGTGATGACGACCGCGTGTTAAGACTCACTGAGCCGGTGCGATGTACTTAAAGTGAGGAGGAATGGGCTACCACGTTGCGGAAGAAGCCCCTCATAGTTTACGCTGCCAAATACGTCCATCTCTTGGCGTTATGACGACGGAAATATGTCGGTAAGCGGCAAAACGACATGTAAACAAAGTCACATGACCTGAAAATGACGTTTTCTATGACGTGCGACCAAGACAAGATGGCAGTTTTGCCAAAAGCACCCGCTTGAGGGTAGTTTCAACAATGGCGGGTTTGTGTCACCCCTGTGGAACCGACAGTTTTGAATGATAACACATTAGGATAAGTTATGCACGAAAAATGCGTCACCCAAGGCATTAGAAAAACAGTAGCGAAGTAATGCTGAACAAGTTCCAGGAATTGCAAGAAGCGCTAATATGAAGCATTTGTAGCAATCACAACAATGAGGACACCCTATCGGAATTCACTATGTGTCACCCGGCAGCCGGTGTGAGAAATGAATACGAAGAGTGCAGAGATGAAGAGTGAATTAGAGTAATTAGAGCGTCGGAAATCGTTAGAACTATAATTGGTCTTCCCCAGAACGGTTTCACTTCTAACAGACAGCTAAGAATTTTTAGAAAGAACGTATCATAAATATTTTTGTAGGGCGAGAGATAGGTGCGTCGTTTTAGACGTCGCCCTCAAAAACAGGTAAATAGCACTTCAAATGATGTATAGTTTTTGTTTGTTTGTTGTTTCGACCACGTGCAGGTTTTTCGTGGCGATGTCCTGGAAATCGAGTGTTCGATACTGGACGTCCCGTGTCGTTCTTCTACACTAGGATGGACTTAGACAAAGGACTGCCACGCAGGTTTCCGGTTCCTCTCTGTACTCCATCATCCCCTGACAGAGCCCAAACGAAGGCCAAAGCCCTTCCAAAGAAACAACCGAACGCAATTTGCCACTGACCCCGGGAGTGCTAGAAGGTTGACCTCCGACTACCTCTCCTTGTGTCAGCCTTGCCCCGGTGCTTTTCAGGAGACCTCTATCCCTGCAGGAGCTCCAATCCGACGAAAGCGTTCTTTCTTTCTTTCGTCTTTTTTTCTTTTTTCTTTTAATGTCGTAGAGCGTTGACCAAGGAACACCGGATCTTGGTGCTCCAAGTGGCTCGCACCGACTTTCCTCAGATTTATTTGACAAAACATACGGTCAAAGAAGGATTACAATTTACATATAGAGGCCCCGTAATAATAGTTCCCCTCGTGCAAAGGTTCAGAGTCTGATCGACTTCTACAAGTTGCAAAGGATATTAACACGACTACCTCCGCACTGGTTGTGTGCCGAAAAGTTGATCGGCTATGTTTCTTTCAGAAATTTTATTTCCAAATGTCATGTGTGAAACCTCATTGCTGTCGCCCTCCTACGTACATCTCAAGGGGTGATCATCGCACCAAAGCCATGCAGTTTCATGCCCGTACAGATATTTATAAATTCTCCACTTTACTGACATGCATTGGTGACTGGAATGCGCTTCCTGAACATGTTGCGACTGAGGAGGACCCTGTCAAGTTTAGAAAGCTTTGCGAAACTACGTGTTATGGGGACTAATTTTGTATGTTACCATGTTATTGTTACCTTCTTGTTATTGATTCTACTATGTTATTATTTCCCACTCGCTGATTCTTTCATTTATGTACTCTTGTATCCTGCCTTCCTCATGCAATGCACTTTACAAGTACCTGTGAGGTAATAAAATGAAATGAAACGGCCTTAAGGAAGAACCTCGTGCAACCAGCTTTATTCATCACTAGCCTGGAGAGAATAGATGTGTCCGCCGTTGGTCTACATACACGTCTACTGAGTTCCAATATTTGGAACCGCGTACAGAAAATCCAAATTCCCGATATTCAAGTGGAACCGGTGTGCACCGGTTCCCTTCTGGAGAATAATAACAAACATAGACGCACACACCCAACATCTCTTGCGAGGCCCCTCTTGGGAACCAAACAATTTTTCATCTGCAGGCCGTGCCCTAGAAAACAGTTACAATGCACTTGTGCAATAGTTGCCCTTTGCACCATCGCAGTTTCCTTGTAACAGTTCCCTACCTTGCCATATCGCAATAGCTTACGGAATCGATTGTAAACAACTCCACGGATTCGTTCGGTAAATTTGAGATACATGCGCTGATGTATCGTAATCACACACACATTGTTGCCGAAAACAAACCGGAAAGCTCGAATTGAATGGTGGCAGTTGAAGAAAGGACATCAGTAGTGGGATTCGAACCCATCTTGTGGTTCGGAGATGCTGCCTATTAGATATTGTTTCCTCTTCTATCTGCTATCATTCAAGTGAAGTATGCAACTGTGTGTTGTGAGGTTCGTGTTGCGTTTGTCCTTGTAAGTTTAGTTGCCTCACCCACTACCCCGTTTTGAAAGCCTCATTCGCCGTTTCAACCCACTACCACGGCAGTTCAACAGTACGTACCGTACTTACTTTAAGACAGCAGGATGCTGAGCCCAAGACACTGTCAGGAGGCGTCGTTCACTTCACATAACACTCTTTTAAACCAAAATGAATGCGAGATGGCACGCGGAGAGCATTGAGTACCGCGCAGTTATCAATGACGGAGAGAGCAAAAATATCACGCTTCGCAGTCAGGTACCGCACCTTTGCCCCTGACGACGTTATCGTCTAGCTGGCGAAGAGCCACTCAGATATGATTGTCTACCGTTTGCCTGTGTCCGCAGCTTAGAAGCGTTAGAAGTTGTATTGTAAAGGTGCACTTGGTCCAAAGCATCGTGGCAGTATTTATGCTACAAAAACCAACCCTCACAATTTGTGTCTTGGCTGGCGATTGTCAAAGTCCCGGTTGGGGTAGTGTGACAATACTGTATAAATAGTAATTTTCTCGGTGACTTAATTTTTGCGAAAGCTACTTTTCCGTGAAATTAGCTACCTCGAATTAGGCGACACCTCGAGCAACTCCTAGGGTCCAGGATCAACGTACAGCTCGAAGCAGAGTTAACTTGAACGGGATTCCGACCTGCGGAGCGGAAAGAGAGCCACCCTAGCGGCACTTAGGCAAGATGAAGCGGAAGAGTGTTTCGACTGTCCCAGTTGTGCTGTGGGGGTGTCCACTTTGCCATGAGCTGTTGACTCGGCGTCGCATTACCGTCAGCTGTTGTTTTCATCCCGACGTGTATTTGGTGTTGCGGCGATTACGTAGAGGTACGCATATGCTGGCCAGTATCGCAAGGATGCAATGGTAATGCAAGCGATGCAAGAGTCGAGTGAACAGCTCATGCAAGGCGGACACCCCCGCAGCACAAGTGGGACAGTCGAAACACTCGTTACCTTCCGTGCCGCTATAGGGTGGCTCTCTTGCCGCGCGTTCATGATTCTGCTTCGAGCTGTACCACGAAATTAAGGTTCCGCGAAATATTCCGCGAAACGCGTTTTCATCCGAATTCGTTATCTATTAAGACCCGCCGACCACGGTGGAACGGTCGGTAGCGTGCCCGCCTGCTCATCCCCAGATCGCGGGTTCGAACCCGGCCGAGGACGGTGGGTGGCAACTTCGTGGACGGTACTTTTTCAGACACGGCGTCGTGTGCGAGTGTCGTTCAATCTGTTGTGTCGAGACATCGGCGCTCGTTAAAAGACTCCTCAGGTAGTTAAAATTGACGCACACAGACCCGACAACTGTGGCGTCGCTCGTGATCACCGTTGCCTCGCGACGTAAAATAAAATACAAGCAGACTATTACTAGCGCGAAACTAGCAAGTTTTGTATACAGTATTCTACAAATGCTTTCTTTTTTTTTTGGGGGGGGGGGGGGGTGGAGGGTGGACGGGTTGTTGCCAGTGGAAAAATCAAATCAGAAACATCATACTTTGGCGTGGCCAATGGCGTTATTTTAGATTGATTTTCACATTGTATTTTTTTTTATTTCACGTAGTGCGCACATTCAATGCGTTCGCGCCTCGTTAATATAGACACTTTCTTCCCCTACCAAAGTCGTCCATAAAATGCCAATAAAGCCAATCGTCCATATCAACGGATACGGAAATAACAAACACACCGATGAAGGTTTATTGACAAAAAAGATCCCGAATTAGTGCCTGCTTGGAGGTATACCTGGTTACATATCGATTCGCTTACATAGCTTCGCAAAACGTCGGCAACACGTACAACCTGCTGCTCATCGCCATTGTCCTCAAAGAATTTAAGAGCCGCTGGGCCAAATGGTACGCATGTGTTACGGTCCTCAACCAGCATGTACAGTTCTTGACCGCTTCGAAATTCAAGCGGCACAAGGGCTCCGGCACCCATCCGTACCGGCTAGGTACCTTGTAAACGCGGTACCTCATGTTTACCGCGTGTTTCCGGCGCATGAGTACGAACGCCTTCTCACGATCCCCATGCGCCGCAAAAATATTTCGCCTGATTCCGAATACAAGTCAATAAATTCCCTTATGTCACAGTGCCGTAATGGGTCTGCACTATCATTCTATCAGAGAACTGCAATAACTGCAACCCTTGACCGTGAGAGATCGCACGCTTGGGAAGAATGCGTTTTTTCCAACCGCTGGCAAATCAGTTTCTTTTGAAACGTCGAGGACGAATCTGCTGGGTCTTTGAAGAAACTCGCTCGTCGCTTTCAAGATTGCAGTCATTTAAAGTGAGTATTATATCTATGAAGTAATTATTTGTCCGCACGACGCATTTTCGTTCATCTTCGCTCTGATTTCCAGTGGTCCTGATCACCAGCAGGCTGGACACAACGACTGAGGGACAGAGACAACGAACTTCATGCTTGATGCACGAACGTTGACATGTGAATTAGAGAAGCCATGATTGCACTTTATACCTGGATTACGCACGCAAGTAGGCATATTTCTCAGGCAAGCTATTTCGGTTGTTGGATTTTTTTTTACATTGTATTTTGTCCTAGGTTACGTTTAGGCGATGTCGTAACTGGATTAGTCAATCATCTTCTGTGGTTGGTGTTACGTTCGGCGGAAGAAACGTAAGTTGGGGAAGAGCAGGAATCCAAAGGTGTGGAAAAGGTAAAGAAGCGTTACCACAGGGCAGCCGCAATGGACGAGGATAGATGCAATGGTCAGCGTCCATCCATATACGTTGTGCCCCATGTGTTCAACGTTTGTGCATCATGACAATGCACGCTCGCGATGGACAAGCATCACCCCTGAAAGAGATGTAATTTTCGAATAAAGGTATTTGTGATATTTATCGTGCAGCGTGGCTTCCTGGGCTGTTAATATATCGTAGAGGAGGGAACCACCCCGACGGGTACGGGTAGGCTTAAATCGCTGCAGGTGTATGCGTTGCATGTAGCGCATGTGAGGGCGTGTGTACCCCTTAAAATTTAAGAGGTACATTTCTTTAAGAAATATACCTCTTGGCCAAGCGCTACTTAACAGTTACATATGCGTTACCTGGTTTAGAGTGTACTCAAGTTGACTCTAACCAACCGTAGGTCTCGAAAAGGTGCTAGAGTACCTTGATCACCAATGGTTGACGTTCGGCATGCTCATCGCCGACTGGCACAAAGAGGGGAAGTAATGAATAAGACTCATCTATCTGTGTATCATCGTTTTGACATATGTCACGTTGCAAGAGGGCCACAGTCCCTCTGTAGCGCCCACCGTCATAACACATGTATGCAGTCCAGCCTTTGTTCGTTGGTTGACAACATATTTCCTATTAGAAGGGGCACAGCTGAGGCAAGCTATGCTATTAACATTGTTGATCACATTTGCAGCTTAAATATGTAGATGCTTTTTGCACATTTCCTAGCAATATTAGTTTTAACAGGTATAATTATAATTTCTGCTTCTCCTTGCCAAGGCCCCAGGAAAAAGGTATATACAGCAGGGCTGGTGAAGCAACATCCGGTGCTACAATAATGGTGCCACAGCATTGTGAACGTACACATATGTCTGCACATGGACCAGCAATGATAATGGGAATCGGGTTAAGGTAAAATGGCACACAATAGTACGGCGCATCATGGATATTTGGATCATGGCGTTGCTTCACATATTCTTGAGCATCAAGTTCTCCATGCAAAATGTGCACATCAAGACAATGGGGAACAGCTTCGGCCCCATGAAGGTGATTTAATATATCAATATAATAAATAATAATAATAAATAATAAATATAATATATATATATAATAAATAATAATAGTAATAATAAATATAAATGATATTTCAAGCTAGCAGCGATTACTAAGCAATTGTCCTGCATTCCTCACTTACAGGAACTGGAACATTCGAAATGTTGTTGAGGATAGTGGATGTGCATCCCCTTCTGAAAGACATATATCCATTGTGTGCACTAAAAGTTGCCTTGCCTCAATGCTGTTTCTCGGTCATGTATCTAAGATAGAGATCACCACTTCCACCTGACCTGTGTGCCACATATTATATCTACACATGAGGAATGTACGCGAGAAAACTACTGCAACATAGAATTGCGTTGTTCCTTCACTGCACAAGCCGGTTCTGCATTTTTAGCCATTCTAATAATGTTAATATTCATCTCAGGGTATGTCCAGTGGGTTACTGCCGATGACTGTGGATGATGGCTGTTCGTGTGACTCTGAACAGAAGGAAGAGACTACACAGGTTCACCGTACGAGATAGAGTGAATGAGTCACTACAACCCTGACTACTCTACAAGGCATTAAATGCAAGTGGACAACAAAGGGACGTCAGTGAATGTGTACATGCAGTCCCATACCTAGGAGCTTTAGTTTTTGGCATCTCATTCGCCATTAATCGGGGGCTTCTATAGAAGCGTAGGGATAGGGAAACAAACACAAGATTTCTGTGCACACGGTAAATGGTACTCCAGGCTCCTTAGCCATTTGAACTACATGAAGTGTCAGGGAGAAACTGATGGGATTGGGACAGTTTCATAGATGTGGTTCGTCACATCACGGGTGCATTATGCATTCCGCGCCATAATACTGATCAATTTGTTTCTATGTGCCGTTCTTCGCAAGATAAAAGCCCTCGAACAGATGTCCGACTAAAGTGCAGATGTCAAAGATTTCAGAGCTACAGCCGATTCCACCGATAGCCGTAACGGCCGGTTCCCATAGCTTGATGGGAGCAGCAGGAGCAGCAAAGCAGCGGCGGTGCAGCAGCAGCAACACGGCAGCAGAGCAGTTTTCTGCCGCGGCTCTGCTGCTAGGGGCGTCCCATAACTTAGTTGTGAATTAGCGGCAGCAGCGGCGTAGGAGGTCCAAAACGTGTCGGCAACTACGGCATTGTTTACGTTTCGAACATTCCGAAGGCGTACGCAGTAGCTAAGCCTTTTAGTACACACACGTATGAATGCAATGCTATGTGAAAGGCTGAAGTGTGTGACATATATTATGGATCTGTAGCTCACACGTGGACTGTGACATGATTGTGGTGGTGGTCTGAGCCTCATATTGCCTGATTGCCTCTTCGTTGATATCTAGGAAGTCTCGTGACATTCAACGTTGGTTCGTCCTTTCGCACTGCTGTGCAGAACAGCCTCTGCTGCGGTCGTACGGAGACTCTTCTACAGTATTTTGTCGTATATCTCCTCATTACTAGTATTTGATATTTTGATTTATTGTGACTGTCCAATTCGTACCTTGCTGTTAGTAAAATAAAGCTCTCTAAGGAAAACAAAGGCCTTTTCTGCTAGTCATCACTAGTTTCTGCCTGTTTTCATAAGGTAACGAGTTCATTGTCTATCTCTACCGAATCGTTTTGTAGCCTGAACATTGTCTACCTCTATCGAACCCTTTTCAAGGGTCAATTTCATTTACAACAACCTAGCTCGCAAGACGTCGATCCCCAGAAGAAATGTGGTTGGTATAGTTTTCACGCAGGATGGACGTGGAAGTAATTTGCCTGTACGTTATCAGGTGACGGGTTAGAAAGTACTTACCAGAAAACAAGCGAACACGTCATCTGCAACTCTGGAACAACATATGTTTCACGCACGTTTTGGCGAACACTTTGTTAGCTGCAGATAGCAAAATAAATGAACTTAATTATGTCCTGAAAGCGCACTTCATGCGGTACCGATGGTTGAACACTCACTCCAAACTACTGGTAACTACAAGCGTGTTAAGCTCTTCAGGAACAAATCCCAAAACTACCAGACATAAGCCTTCAGCCGTCACCGCCCTGCTAACTCTAAACACCGTCGAATGAAAACAACACTAACGGACCTCCTGATTGGCTTGCGAGACCGGCTCCTCAGGCTTCAGAGCAGCAGGGCTGCACAGCAACCAAAAATTCGGATACGGGAGCAGCAGGGAATTCCTGCAGCTCTCCAGCGCTGCTGCTCTCGCCCAGTGCTATGGGACCGCCCGTGTCGCTGCAGCTCTGCTGCTGCTGCTCAAATCGAGGCTACCGGACCCCGCCTTCTGTGACATCAGAGCTGCATGGGTTTCGCTATTCAAGGTGCCCATTTTCTACACACTATTCCCGTCTTGTTTGTAAAACACACATTGGTACAAAGAAGCTTCTTTTCTGTTCATATGCGGGATGATGCATCACTCTTAGAAAAAAGGGAATAGAGCGTTTTAGTAGATCGTACGCAAAGGCGATAGCGTACGTACGTAGCGTACGCGGGTAGCGTTGGTGGTTCTGCGCAATGCGCGAAGCTCTCTTTCTGTTCTGGGCGTGCGTAGAACCTCCAACGTTATTCCTTACGCACGCAAGGGTGATAGCGTACGATATACTAAAACTCTCTAGTATGGGAAACTCCCTTGGGGGTGTTCACGCTCGTCACACATATGACTCCCTTTGGGGTGATTACGCTGCTCTCCTTGCAAGGGTCTTTTCTTGACTCCCTTGCTAAGGACGTTCCCTCGACTCTCCTTCCTGAGGATGTTCCCCTGACACCCTTCCTGCAGGTGTTCCCTTGACTGTCCTATATCCAAGCGCATTGCAGACAACACTAAGCACACTGTTTTCCACTCTGTCATTAAGTGATGTTACTTCATTAGTCTTTTTTTTTTCTACTGATCTCCGTTGCACCACATTACAAAAAAGAAAAATACTGCCCTCGCCCCAAAACACGAACCGATATGCAGTGGCCCTTCGTCTTTGTATTGCTCAAGAATCTAGGTAGTCCCACAGAACTACCCAAGCGGAACTTCCCCTAGAAACCGTCATTGGGATTGCAGTATTATACGACCCAAAATTTTACTCGCTTTAACTCGCTCCTAGAGTACAAAGGTGCGAAACACTTTCGTAACGGTGACGGACATATGCCTCATCAGCTCGCAGTGCATCTGCAGTATCTAAAGAAGGACCTAGCGTACAGAACAGATATCCCTTTCTATCGGACATTGCGTTTCTTACTTGACCTGCCGCTTCCCTTGTCATTAGAGAGTATTTCCACGGACATTTTCCCTTGAATGAAACGACCGATCCAAGTGTTAATTACAATAATAACAAGAAAGACCACATTGTAGAGGCGGCATCTTTATGAGCAAACAAGATGTAAGCACCAGCATGCTTGGAAAGTTGCAGTAGCTGTTGCTCAGTACGTAATGGTGGGCACTTTCCAAGGATATCCGGCACCAACGCCTTTTATTGTACAGCCAGGACTTGCGAAAAGTAAATGTCCTCTGCAGGGATACGACTACTAGTAGTATGGGATCAGCTCAAGAAGCCGGCCAGTCACACAGTCATCTGGACGCCATTAATTAGCAATTAGAGCAATTTGGAACCCCCACAGTAATTAGGATCATTCAGGGAGTCATTACACTAATTGGGGAGCATCTAAGACGTGTGCAGACTAGAGCCCTGCGCGGATGAGGTTTTTGGCATCCGCATCCGACCCGCATCCGCGCACACGTTATCCGCATCCGATCCGCATCCGCACCATACACAACAGTTTACATCCGCATCCGATCCGCTGAGCAAAACGCACCAGCCGCATCCGATCCGCAAAAATCCGCATGTTTCGAAAGACGCGTAAAGACCGCCGGAAGCATGCGCTCGCTGTTGGCTGTCGGCGCGCAATACATATAAATTGCGGGTGGAAAAATGACAGCACGCGGTATATCCGCATCCGATCCGCTACCGATCCGCTGCCTTCGTATCCGCGTCCGATCCGCATCCGACCTCGAGCCATCCGCATCCGATCCGCACACCGCAGAAAGTGCTAAATTTTCATCCGAATCCGCAAGTATATTGCGGATATCCGCGGATATCCGCTTCCATCCGCGGATGGTGCAGGGCTCTAGTGCAGACCACTCTGTGAGTTCCCGGCTACTTGAGCTGATAAAAAATAAAAAATAGGTAGAAAATAAAATAAAAAGATAGAAATAGAGTGGAGAGAAATAATTTATTCGAAAATCAACGATGCCGTGACGAAGAAACGGCTCCGGGGTGACCAGTACTGGTTGGCGTCGGGTACACTCTAAAAACTGAACTTCACCGCATAGCACGCTCTGCGCCAACCATTGCCACAAATGATAGGGTTATCGCTTCTGATTCGAGGAGAGAGGGAGGCATACGCCTTTTTGTGTCAATTATCATATATCCAAATTGACACAAAAAGGCGTACGCCTCCCTCTCTCCTCGAATCAGAAGCGATAACCCTATCATTCGTGGCAATGGTTGGCGCAGAGCGTGCTATGCGGTGAAGTTCAGTTTTTAGAGTGTAGTTGAAGAGATCGACGACAGGTGGCCACTTAGTTGCAAGGCATCACACCAGATGGCGCCACCATCATAGCTCTATGTGAGAAAGACAGAGAACAACAAGATACTAGCGGCAGGAAAAAATGGCAACACTGCTAAACAAGTCTAGGCATGCGAGAGAAAAGGTCTAACCATTACTGCTAAACAGCACGGTGAAAACAGTACACATCGGGGAAAAGGCTTAGCGGGAGCGATCAGTTAGGCCTAACCACAGCGCCTCAACACTATACACCTAACACAAGGCGGGAACCGCTAAACGTGCGTCAACAAGGAGAAAAGGCTTGGTCACTGCTGAACAAGTCTAAACATGCGAGAAAAGGCTTAACACGAGCGCAGTCAAACATCGGCAAATCACTCGTTGGTCACCGCTAAACATGGGGGCACGGCAAACATGCGAGAAAAGGAGCACAGTAAAACAACGCGGCAAGTCACTCACCTTTTCCCCCGCGGCGACTGCTCATCAGCCAGGCAGAAACTGAGCAGGCGCGGGCACTGCGGAGCAACCGAGCACACGTCTGCTCTCCGCGACAGCCAGCCAGTAACCGACTGGGGCGACGCGACGCGGCAGCTCTGCGTGCGCGCGCGCTCCTAGCGCCCTCTGCGCCGCTCGCCCGCGGGTGGTTTCGGTTTCGCCTCTCCGCTCCTCCCGCTGCGCGCGCGCTCTTAGCGGCGAGGGGTGGCTTCTCAGTTTCGGTTTCGCTCTCCTTTCTTTGCGTGCGCGTTTATCTCTATAAAGGCAGCGCGCACCGCGCTCGCGTCATCACTACGTGAAGATGTACAGCTACCACTCGTTACAAAATTGTTCCCTCACCCACGCTTCTTGGGAAGAAGTGGAAAAGGATGGTTTCAACAGCAAAAGTCCCTGCAACGAGCTCGTCATCACTTCTTTTCGGTACGTGATAGACATGGTAGGCTTTGGCAATATCGGAGAGATCTCGCCGGGGCCACTGCAGGAGGTGGTGCGTCGGATCTACGCCCGTTACAAGAACGTCTGCATAACGGTTCCGGACGGACCCCTGGGACTGATGAGCGAATTTGTGAGTCTGGCCAACGCAGAATTCAACTACGTCGCTGCAGACATCGTGGACCTTCTCGCTCGTGCCATCGCTCATATTAAGCACGCCCTGCGGAAGCAGCGACATTTGCAAGCAGTCTACATCGTGAATTGATCGTGTCATTGATTTATTGAAATACCAATTGGTTATTGACATGCAATGCATTAAACAGTCCGAATAACTTTGACGAGACTTTGTGTTTTCTTTCACTGAAACATGTTTATTGAACACATACAAAAGAGTTGGTCAATAGATGCCTGCTCTTTGTTCCACGGTCACTCGATTCACGAGGGCGCTCATGGTCTTTCTTTCCCAATGCTCTACAAGGAGGGGACGTACTGCTATACAGGAAGGTAGTTTGGGCTATCCGGGAGGTTGCTGGACGGCTGTTCCTGTGCTGCATGATAGTAGTAAGTACTGACCACGTTTATCCGGAAACGCACATCTGGCCTGGACGCCATTAATTAGCAATTAGAGCTAATTGGGACCCCCCACATTAATCAGCACCCTCCAGGGAGCCATCACACTAATTGGGGAATGTCTATCTTGCGTCCAGACCAAGATGTGCGTTTCCGGATAATCGTGGTCATAAAAAATAAAAAAAATAGGCAGAAAATAAAATAAAAAGATAGAAATAGAGTGGAGAGAAACAATTTATTCGAAAATCAACGATGCCGCGGCGAAGAAGCCGCTCCGCAACACCCGAGTGACCAGCGTCCGCCATGTTGGTAGTTTGCACCCAGCAGTTGCAGAGATCGACGACAGGTGGCCACTTAGTTGCAAGGCATCACACCAGATGGCGCCACCATCATAGCTCTAGACGAGAAAGACAGAACAAGATACTAGCGGCGGGTAAAAATGACAGCACTGCTAAGCAAGTCTAGGCATGCGAGAGAAAAGGTCTAACCGCTACTGCTAAAACAGAAAACAGTACACATCGGGGAAAAAGGCTTACGGGAACGATCGCTTAGGCCCAACACTACGCAGCTAACACAAGGCGGGAACCACACATCGCTAAACATGCGAGAAAAGGCTTAACACGAGCGCGGTCACCGCTAAACACGGCAAACATACGAGGAAAGAGGCTTACGGGGGCGATCGCTTAGCCCTAACCACAACACTATGCAGCTAACACAAGGCGGGAACCACACATCGCTAAACATGCGTCAACAGGCTTGGACACCGCAAAACAAGTCTAAACATGCGAGAAAAGGCTTAACACGAGCGCGGTCACCGCTAAACACGGCAAACATACGAGAAAAGGAGCGCGTCAAATCACTCACTCACCTTTTCCCCCGCGGCAACTTCCAGGCAGAAACTGAGCGAGCGCGGAGAACATACGTCTGCTCCCTACGAGATCCAGCCAGCAACTGAGCGAGCGCGCGGAGCGCACGTCCGTCTTCCGCGACGGTCCGAGAGAAACTGAGAGAGGCGACGCGCGCGCGCCCTCTGCTCCACCCGTCCGCGCATGCGCGCGCGCGCGCTCCTAGCGCCCCCTGCGCCGGCCGCGGGTGTTTTCGGTTTCGGCTCTCTGCTGCTGCGCGCGCGCTCCTAGCGGCGACGGGTGGCTTTTCAGTTTCGCTTTCATTCTCCGTTCTTTGCGCGCGCGCGTTTATCTCTATAAAGGCAGCGCGCACCGCGCTCGCGTCATCATTCTGACCGATACGTGGAAAACGCCATGTGTGGTTTATTCTCCTGCGTTTCTCGTCGACGCAAGGAAAAGACAAAAAACGAAGAACTTCGCGAATTTATACGCGGCATCGTGGAGGAAGCCTTTCAAGTCCACCGTCTGGAATGGTTGCAAGCACGTCAAGAAATGTGTCAGGACAAGATGAAGACGCTCGACCGCATCTTAGCGGCGGACAGACTGACGAAAAAGAAGTCCAACTTTAGCCTGGACAATCTGTATTGGGAACGCAGTTCCGATGTAGAGGACGACGACGACGAGGATGTGTAAATAAAAAGCGATGCATTTCTCTTCGAGTCTCAGTCTCTTCTTTCTCTTCGTGCAACGTGTACGCACGCAACATGTCTTCCCCCGAACCTTTTCGTTTCCGTCATCCCTTTCGCTGTATCTTAAGCGGCCCCTCCATGTGCGGCAAATCTACGTTCGTTGCTAACGTGTTGAGGAACCTGAACGACGTGGTGGACAAGCCCCCGTCACAAATATTCTACGTGCAGAAATATGCTTCGCCGAGCATGCAGGACGAATTCGGGGACTCCGTAAAATTTACCAAGGAGCTACCGCGAGAGTGGGACACGTCGCGCGCTACGCTGATCGTCGTCGACGATTACATGACCGACGCCGGTTCCTTGAAGGAGGTGACCGATCTTTTCATTCGGGGTTCTCACCACGCCAACGCGTCGATCTTCTTACTCGTTCAAAACATCTTTTTCGACAGTAGCCATTTTAGAACAATATCCTACAACGCCAGTTACGTCGTCCTGTGGCGCACCGTGCGCAGCGTGCACCAGATGGAACATTTCGGCCAACAGCTATTTGGCAGAAAAAGATTGGAGTATTTTCTGGACGCATATAAACAAGCGATGTCGTCGCCCCACGCATATTTACTCGTGGATCTTCACAACTATACGCACGAGGATCACAGGTTGCGTAGCAATATCTTTCCGGGAGAACGTCAATATATCTACGCTCCGAAATGAATCTCCGCCCTCACCTCACTTTACTCAAAGTACTCTCCACTCTACCCCCTCCACGCCGCCGCGACGTCTTGAGACGTTCGTCCTCGTCCGACATGAAACACCTCTCCGAAATTTGTCTCAATGTATTGAACGGAAAGGTGGCTCTAGCTCCAGATACGTTCGCGCGTTTGAAGAAGCACAAACGCTTTTTACGACGGCTCGCCTACAAAAAGATTCACAAGAATCCGCAACGTTTGAAGCGCTATCTGTCTCAGCAGCGAGGACAGGGCGTTCTTTCGTCGGTGGTTCCTCTCCTGCTTTCCGCCGTGTTGAACCTTTTCGCCAATGGCCAAGAGAATTGAAGTGACCACCTCCATCGGAAACATTCTTTCCTCGAAGGAGAGTGACGACGTCAAAGTGAAACTCATACTGCAAGCACTGTATCGTATACTCAAGCAGTACGGATTTGACCCCTACGACAATAAAAACAAGGCGTCCGACGCTACAAATGACTTTGACTATTCGCTCCTCTCTCCAGAGGTGGACGAAGAGGAAGCGGAAAGGGTCGTCTCGGAATTAAAGAAGGTTCTTTCCTGGGATCGCGAGGGTTGTGTCTCCGTGTCGGGCAAGCCCATCAGACACTCCTCCGTTTACGAACTCGTCAATTATTTGTTGCAACGTAAGACGGGAAAGAAACCTTCCTGGTTCCCCAAAGTCTCGAAACTATTGCGTCTGATTTCTCTACCCAAATCTCGCGAGCCTCAACAGCAGCAGCAGCAGCAGCAGCAGGCCTCCATTGCGTGGACGACTTATGGAGGGATATGAGAAACCAGAGGGTGGTTTGGGGGGTGTGGAACGCTATAGAAAAGCGCATCACTTGAGCAAAAAGAAGGCTCTCGCCATTCTCAGAAAGCTGGATGCCTACACGCTTCACCATCCGGTCAGAAGAAAGTTTAATAGGAGACGCATCATCGCGCTCAAGATCAACGACGTGTGGCAAATGGACCTCGCCGATTTTTCAAAATACAAGAGATTCAACGGTGGCTACCGCTACATTCTCGTGGCAATCGATTCCCTCTCCCGCTTTCTGCGCACCCTCCCGCTAAAGACGAAGCGCCCCGCCGAAATGAAAAGGGCCATGATAAGACTTTTTCGGGGAGGTAACGTACCTACACACATCTTTTGCGACAGAGGCGGGGAATTCTACAACAAGACCGTCAAGGAGTATCTCTCACGAAAGAAGGTACAGATGTATTCTACCTTCTCTCCAGTAATCAAAGCGTCGCAGGCAGAGCGCGTCATACGGACTTTACGCGACAGAATATTCCGTTATTTTAGAGTAACGGGAAAATACCACTTCGTTTCCGCGCTTCCCAAGATCGTGCGCGACTACAACACCACCAAACACAGGACTTTGGGCATCAGCCCGTCCGAAGTCACGCCCGAAAACGAATTGGAGCTGTTCAATAAGATAAATGGGAAGCCCGTCGTACCCTCCGTGAAAAAGAAGCTCAAACTGGGGGATAAAGTGAGGGTCCTACTTCACAGAAAAGGTTTTCATAAGAGCTCGGAAGGGAGTTGGTCGCCTCAGATTTTCACCGTCTCCCGCCTGAGAGACACCTCTCCTCCCGTCGTACACCTGGAAGATTACCCGCCGAGGTTCTTACATTCGAACAATTCGAAAATCTCGAGGGCGTACTGATAGTCCTCGTCCGTGATCTCTTGGTCGTTCAGGTCGCTTTTGAAAGCTTCCTTTGGCGGTAGTGCGGGCAAATTGTACGCTTCGAAACTGTCGACGAAGGTGTACGGGTAAATGCCCTTCCTGAGGAGGCGTCGGAAACGGTCACCAAACATTTGACGGGTACAATGAAACGCGCTTTCACCACCGCTGGCGAGCAGGGTTTCCACCAGGTTCGACAAGGAGAGGTTGAAAAACTGCGTGGTATCGCGGAAATGGAGATCGCCAATGTTGAACCCTCTTATCTTTTCCGAGCTCGAAGCTAAGATCCACGGTTCTCCCATATTTAGAACGTGCATATGGCGGAGAAGGGAGCTCAAATCGTACTGCAGGTTGTGCACGCACACGACGAGTTCTTTGGTGTTACGACACGTAAGGTTACACGTATCACACAGCGTCGCAACAAAATTCGAGGAACCGGGGTCTACGAAACGGGTGTGGTCGTGATGCGATACCTTCCGCGTATGTCGGTTAAATTCGATTCCACAAAATTCGCAGTGCGTAGCGCTCGCGTGCCGAAAGTGGTCTTCCATACTCATGACCAACGGCGCGGGACAACTGTTCAACCTATCGATTTGATCACTAAATCGCTTGAGCGAGAGCAAGCATTTCTCTGCCGCGTTGGGTCCCAAATAGCCATCTACGTCCATTATTTTCCCATCACAACTTCTCACTAGCACAATGCTGTACGAGCTCATCCTGTGCACACTCGAGGCGTCCTTCACGAGCGCGTCCTTTTCCAGTATGCTCTCCGTGTCCAACACCGCGAAATAGGGGTAGGGATGCATGTACTGTATCTTGTTGAAGGAGACACACTCCCCCGCTTTTGGCATTTCGAGAATCACTTCGTTTACGTCTCGACACAGACGTTCGTGTTGCTGCAATGCCTCTCTCGTTCCGTAACCGGACGTGCATTTCTCGCAATAAAAGTAGTCACTTCGTCCCATGAAAGTGCTAAATTTTCGGATCCCATAGAAATGCTCCCTAACCTCGAGCAGGTGGACTTTATCCTTATAGAGCGTGCAGGGAACCCGTCCGGTAGATATCGAACTCGTCTGCTCGTCGAACACGTAGATGTAGACGGAGATTTTGTTTTTTCTCTCCCACAGGGTAATGTCTTCGTAAGTGACTGGGAAGCAGGGCGGCCAGTACGTTACGCGCGTCTCCGGATGGGAAGGATTCATGTACTTGTGGTATCTTACATGCAGGTTTGGTTTGCTCCTCAAAGGATGTAAGAGTGCCAGCACGCTATACTTGAAACACTCGTTTTCGTGATTCGGTGGAAGTTTGACGTTTGTGAGAGTCTTTGTTTTTCTCTTTAGCAGCTCGGGAAGCTCGATCGTGCATCCTATCCGCTTCGGTTTTAAGCGCGTTAGTTTTAAGTCGACACATTGGACGTCGTTCGAGGTGAAACCAGACCCTTCTCTCGCATAGTTTTCAACGCGTTGCGAGGACTCTGCGATGGCAGCATTTATCGCGCCTTCGATTTCTTGGCGGTTATGAACGACTCTCATGTGAAGGTTCACGTGAAGGAGATGCGAAGTCAACCCGTCGGCTCCGTCCTTAACCATGAGCGCCTTCGAGCACAGACAAAATTTGAAAGGCATGGGATAAGCTTCGAGGACGCGCGTGATTACTGGAGCTATGCTCGGTAGATAGAGTCGCAAATCGTCGACGTTGTCGTCGTGCGGGGAACAGAGAAGCGTGTACCTAGTAGCCGTTCCGTCAAATGCCTCGTCTGTGACAAAAAAAGGAAGGAATCGTCTCTCCGTGACGGAGGGATGATTCTCTACGACGTGTTCTCTCAATTCAACGATTCTACGACCCTGGACAGGCTCAGCTTCGTTTCGAAATTCTGGGCTTGCATCTGGTGATTCATCTCGAACCCTACCAGACAGAGGAATGAAATCTGCATACGACTGATCCCCTTCCCACATGAGCAATTCGTCGTCGTCGTCGTCCGTTTCAGGTATTACGAAAGGCGAACTACTGACTCTGTCGTCGTCATCTGAAAGGACGACTGGGCTATTACCGAGATTCTCTATTCTAGCTTCGTGCTCTCTTTCTACGGCCACGAGCATGGCATCGATGGGGTCGTACTGACATACGAGACAGCGCGGCACTGCGGTCAAACAAAATCAGTACGAGATTTCCTCTCACGAAACAATGCTCACTTTTCCCTTCAGTTGAGGAACGCTTGAGAATGATGAGGATGATGAGAGAAGATGGGATGAGTCCCTGTGTTCAGTGTCATGCGGTGACAGCGGCTATTGGTTCCTGAAAAACAATGTCATACATAGAATACACTCTCACAGCAGAGACGGTCAACTTACATTTTGGTCCACGAAACGCCTCGTGTCGTGGATGGATGCCCCTCGTGGGCTTCCTGTCAATCGTCGTAGAACCAGCGCACCTTTTATAGTCGCTACCACCGCTCTCCTCCTCCTCGCATTGCGACGGTGTCGTCTGTACTTTGACCACCCCGCCTTCCGTCTTTCGCGCCTTTTTGCGATGTCGCATATGACAATAATACCATCGACGTTGAATAAAACATTACACTAATTTCTAGCTAACACTCTGGGACGACTTGTACATGACGACAAGAAGACCCAGAGTGGGATTCGAACCCAGGATCCTTCTACACTGGGCGCGACACACTAACCACCAATCTAATTCGTACTGCGTGACGTTTTTCGTATTGCGGGGTTTGTGTCTACACATGTCACAACATGTTCAAACACGTTCAAACATGTTCAAACACGTTCAATGACGTCATAGAGAGAGAGAGGAACGAGTGTGTCCAGGGGCGACTTCGCCGCCCATGTTCAAACACGTCTTAACATGTTTAAACACGTTCAATGACGTCATAGAGAGTGAGAGGCAAAGCTTTACTATAAATGTCGAAGCGAACGTTCGATCGTCATTCCATCATGATCAGCTTGGTAGATCCTCGTAAGTAATACCCATGACGTCATCATCATCGTCGAAATGTTTGAAGAGTTTCGTTTCCAGTGTACAACACTTTTGCTGCGCGTGAAGTCGGTTTTTTCCCGCCTCACATATTTCGGGAGATTGGCAGGGCCCGCTTCTTCTGCACCAATTGCGGTGGATTGTGGTCCAAAGGTACGCTTCCTCGTTATTTTTTTTTTTTAATACGTTCTATAATCGTTCACATTTTTTTTTTTTTTCAGAGCAAAAGCATTGGACGGACCGATTGATTCGCCCGTTTCTCGGCTGTCGGACGGTACCGTTCGACGTACGTTGCGAAGGACTTCGACTATTGAAGGAAGATGGAGAAGATGGACCATCAGTGTCACTCTGTGACTGAAGAAGATTGTACGTGCGTGTGTGTTTGAGATATAAAAACACGCGTTTCTCACACTCCTTTCGTTGCAGATTACGAATGGCTACTGACGGGAGATCTACCCCTGGTCCTAACCTTCAAGCCTCCTCCAAAGACCTTCTTTTTGCGAATCGGCGATCAACTGACTACCTGTCGCTGCGGTGGACTCTGGTCGAGAAACCCCAGCCATTGGTTAGACTCGAGCCTTCGTCCGTATTTGGGCTGCCTTCCCGGCTACGAAACCAAAGCTGGAGCCTAATTCATGTGTAACGAGAAATAAAAAAGGTTGTCTACTCTCATTCCGTCTCAGTCATGATGACGCCCGAGCAGAGGTTTGCCACCTTTGTGCAAACACGAATGTATCGGGACTTGCTGCGATTACGCGATTATATTCACGGCGATAGCTGCGAGGGAGACTTTCGCTCGATTCTCAAGACGATACCCTTACGTCTGTTCACCGTCAGTGGGAAGATTGCAAAGAAAATGAAGCGTTTCGTAGATTACAAGCTCGAGCTGCTGGAAAAGTATAGACGAGGAGAGACAGTCGACCCGTGTCTCATCAACGTGGGTTTCAACCGACCTATCGTCCGTCGCTACTGGCTTCTCCACACATCCCTCGACGTCACGGTGCAGACCGGCGACGACGAGCGTCGGGTCAGCACGTTGGAAGATCGTCTCGCAAGGGTCTTGTGTATGTCGTGAATAAATAAATAGTCTATTTTTTACGAAACGAGTTCGCTCACGAGGAGACGTTTTATTGTTTCGTCATTCTCTTCGAGGTTACAGGAAAACATGGATACACAACTTTTCAAGCTGTAGCGTTTCGACATGCGCGTGGCTACGTAGATACAAAAAAGCCCGCAGTAAGGCGAAAAAGGCGATTGAATACACTTGTCGTTATACTCGTCCACTACAGGTAAAGTCTTTCGAAGGTTTGCTTCGATGGGGGGAAGTCCGTAGCTGTCGAAAAACACGGAAGACCCGTCGTAGTTTTTCAGGTAGAGCACCCAGTGCTGCCCGCGTCTTCTTCGCTCTTCCGTATTGATGATTAAATAACCGGGCTTGCGTAAAACGAAGGCTTCGTTGGAAGCGCAAATGCCTCTCAGCATGGAGGAAGCGAGGGGGTTCAGGGACACGAGTTCCAAGATGTCGCTCTCGTACATCTTTTTTTATGGGAAGGTGACCGTACGGTCCTTGTCGACGTACATGAGCTTGGGACACTCGGAAATCAAGAGGACGGTGACCGCGTGTGGAAGGGCTTTAGCGAAGCGTAATTGCAGGCGAACGTTTCCTTTTCGCCACTCGTTCAAATGCGAAGGAGAAGAACACTTGTCCACGTCCAAGTTAAAGTAGAGAAGGAACCCGTTCGTTTTAAATCGCTCGTAGCTATACTTGAAATGTTTCTCTCCCAGTTCTTGCAAGAAGTTAAAGTAGGGAATTTTGACGAGGTCGTTCTGAAAGTCGTACTCGGCTCGCACTTGCTGGCCGTCCACGGAGAGCATCGAATGAGACAGGTCGTAATGACGGAATTTGTAGGGGTTCGATTGGATGTCGCCGAGAAAGTCGGACGTGGCGAGCAGGGCGACGCATAATTTGGAAGGTACCCTTTCGGGGTAAACGTTTTCAAAGTGAGCGTCCAAGCTCCCGGCACTCAAGCTCCGCACCTTGGTTTCCAATCCGCGTAACACGTAGATGGCCGGCGTGGTCTGAAGCCGCCGCTCGTATTCCAAAAATAGGGAAGGTGCCAGCATCACCTTTTTCAAGTGTAACGTCATTTCTTTAATGTCCACCTCGTAATTGTACGTTTTCTTGTCTTTGGGGACCGATACGAGTTTAAATTCGTCGTTGTTTAACAGGAAAACGACGCGAATTTCGACGGCAGGTACCATCAGGCGCGGCTGTTGAAACAGGTCGGTATTGATCTGTCCGACCAGGTTAAAGTATTTTCCACCCTTCGTCGCTTCGTAACGTTGTTTCGGACGCGAGACGAGACGTCGTAATCGTCCTTTAAATGTTCGTCGTCCTCGACATAGAGTCCAGCCGCGTGCACTGTTTCTTGAGCCGCGGGCGTGGAATGAAGCACGACGTCCAAAATACTCCTGTAGGCGTACAACTCGTTGGAACTGACGAGCTTGTTGTTCGCATAAACGGTGACCGTCTTAAACATGCCGCTCAACAGGTGGTTTATTGGGAAAACGACATCTTTCTCGTCCATTTCTTCCCCGTCGTCGCGAACAATGCGCACGGTCAAAGACACGAAACTGCCGTAGAGATCCAAGTGTGCCCTTTGCAAATTTTGAATACAAAACTCGATCACGGAATTATTTACTCCGTTGACCGGATAAAAAAGTTGGTACGAAGTATCTTCCACGCCGTATTGAATGGAAGGGGGTTCGAATATCATCACATCACTCGTTAGACAGATTGGCGTCTGTATTTTTCCTTTCGTTGACGTCATGACGGAGCGCGCGCAGCGGATGTGTGACCTTCACGGCGTACCAAAGATATCTGCAGGTGCGTCGTGTGTCGGCGCCTTTTGTTGTCGTTTGCGGCGTTTCTTCCCATTGTTGTTGTTTCCAGAGCCCTCCATGGAATCCAGCACGTCTCTCCCCGTTGCTATGGCCGTCTTTTTTACTGCGCGCGATATTCCTTCGCCATCGGCCAAATTCCGCGCCAAGCGCTTCAACGTTCTCTTGGCGATCGGTTTTATTTGCTGCCAGATGGGAACGATAAACTTGGATATGTTGCTCAACACACCGCCCCCTCGTTGGAAAAGGGGTCCCGTGTACACGGGAATTATTTTGGGGGAATTACGGTACATATTTGAAATTGCAACGTTAGATTGGTTCTGCCTTTGGACCGCAACGGCAAACGTCTTCCCGTTTCGTCCGCGAGAACGATCGTCACTGAAGGAATTTCGAATTGAGACAGGTTAAAATACTGGATGTTATCTAACGTGTAGGTGACGACGTGCTTGTCTTTCTCGTAATAAAAGGGTAGTATTTTTAATATAGGTTTTTTCCCGCTCCCCACGTACGTGGGTTCCACGATATCCGTGTACACGATTATGTTGTGAAACGGGGGTTCCAGGAGTACCTCGACGGAGCTCGTAGCATCCTCATCCCCCGTGAACACGGTACGCGATTCGAAGCCCAAAAGCACGGCCAGGTACTCGGAAAGTCTTAGGGTGGAGGTGCCCTCGGAAAGCCGAATTTTACATTTCTGTTCGGTTCCGTCGAAGCTGAAGCGCGCGCGTTCGCCTACGCGCTGATTAATCGCATTTAGAAGTGCTTGCGGCGTCGCATAATAGCCGGGAGGCACATGTACTTGCAAAGATCGAGGAATTTTCGTCTTGATCGTGAAAGAAAATTGACGCGCTATGGGGAGAGAGACGCGTAGCGTTTCTTCTTCGTGTCCCTCGACGGCTGTGAGATGTAGCAGCTTGACAAAGGGTTCCGGTACGTGCAACCCTTTCGGTGTTTTCAGAGAGTACACGTTATCCGCGAATTCTAGCGAGGCGTCCAGCTTGTGCGTCTGGAAATACTTGTTGAGTGTGTTCCGTAGGGACGTGGTTTCCGAATTCAGAGTGACGTCGCCGAAAGCGACGGCGGCTGCGGCGTGCTCCAATACGATGGAGGTGGCTTCGCGTTCGCTCAATTTGGGGGGTTTCACCGCACGACCTGCTTCGCGGGACGCTAGCGAGGCGTCGAGCGCTTGCGCGAGCCGAGGGTCCAATTCCACGGCTTTCACGTCCACGGGTAAGACGAAGTCGTATCGCGATTTATTGTACGCGAAAGAAACGTCGAATTCCGAAAGGGCTTTTCCCAAATCCCTCTCGAGATCCGAGGTGACACGAAAAGTTCTGCGGCTTCCACCGTATCCTCGAAAGAAACCTCGATTTTCGCATCTTGCCTTTCGTAGCCGATATTTAAAAAATCGTTACTTATGCTGAGATCCATCAGACCGACTTTATACCGATTCGAGAGCTGAAGCGGACTATCGAAAGCTACCGTGAAGGCGTTGAGTTTATTCGAGGGAAACTTATCCATGCTGGCGTTCGAGAGCAGGTGGACGTAGATGTCCGACATCATTTCCCAATCTTGACCACGTCGCTGCTCGGAACCCAACTGTCGTGTTCTTTGTCGTAACCGAACCAGCGAACCAAGGAGAAGCTCTGACCGTTCACCTGCTTCTTCCTCAGCACTTTCGTTACTGGCCAAGGCTGATTGGCGTCTCGGGTTACGACGAGTACCTCCTCCGGGTAGAAAGATCCGTCCACTTCCTTACCCCGGTAATCTTCCAGGTGTACGACGGGAGGAGAGGTGTCTCTCAGGCGGGAGACGGTGAAAATCTGAGGCGACCAACTCCCTTCCGAGCTCTTATGAAAACCTTTTCTGTGAAGTAGGACCCTCACTTTATCCCCCAGTTTGAGCTTCTTTTTCACGGAGGGTACGACGGGCTTCCCATTTATCTTATTGAACAGCTCCAATTCGTTTTCGGGCGTGACTTCGGACGGGCTGATGCCCAAAGTCCTGTGTTTGGTGGTGTTGTAGTCGCGCACGATCTTGGGAAGCGCGGAAACGAAGTGGTATTTTCCCGTTACTCTAAAATAACGGAATATTCTGTCGCGTAAAGTCCGTATGACGCGCTCTGCCTGCGACGCTTTGATTACTGGAGAGAAGGTAGAATACATCTGTACCTTCTTTCGTGAGAGATACTCCTTGACGGTCTTGTTGTAGAATTCCCCGCCTCTGTCGCAAAAGATGTGTGTAGGTACGTTACCTCCCCGAAAAAGTCTTATCATGGCCCTTTTCATTTCGGCGGGGCGCTTCGTCTTTAGCGGGAGGGTGCGCAGAAAGCGGGAGAGGGAATCAATTGCCACGAGAATGTAGCGGTAGCCACCGTTGAATCTCTTGTATTTTGAAAAATCGGCGAGGTCCATTTGCCACACGTCGTTGATCTTGAGCGCGATGATGCGTCTCCTATTAAACTTTCTTCTGACCGGATGGTGAAGCGTGTAGGCATCCAGCTTTCTGAGAATGGCGAGAGCCTTCTTTTTGCTCAAGTGATGCGCTTTTCTATAGCGTTCCACACCCCCCAAACCACCCTCTGGTTTCTCATATCCCTCCATAAGTCGTCCACGCAATGGAGGCCTGCTGCTGCTGCTGCTGCTGCTGTTGAGGCTCGCGAGATTTGGGTAGAGAAATCAGACGCAATAGTTTTGAGACTTTGGGGAACCAGGAAGGTTTCTTTCCCGTCTTACGTTGCAACAAATAATTGACGAGTTCGTAAACGGAGGAGTGTCTGATGGGCTTGCCCGACACGGAGACACAACCCTCGCGATCCCAGGAAAGAACCTTCTTTAATTCCGAGACGACCCTTTCCGCTTCCTCTTCGTCCACCTCTGGAGAGAGGAGCGAATAGTCAAAGTCATTTGTAGCGTCGGACGCCTTGTTTTTATTGTCGTAGGGGTCAAATCCGTACTGCTTGAGTATACGATACAGTGCTTGCAGTATGAGTTTCACTTTGACGTCGTCACTCTCCTTCGAGGAAAGAATGTTTCCGATGGAGGTGGTCACTTCAATTCTCTTGGCCATTGGCGAAAAGGTTCAACACGGCGGAAAGCAGGAGAGGAACCACCGACGAAAGAACGCCCTGTCCTCGCTGCTGAGACAGATAGCGCTTCAAACGTTGCGGATTCTTGTGAATCTTTTTGTAGGCGAGCCGTCGTAAAAAGCGTTTGTGCTTCTTCAAACGCGCGAACGTATCTGGAGCTAGAGCCACCTTTCCGTTCAATACATTGAGACAAATTTCGGAGAGGTGTTTCATGTCGGACGAGGACGAACGTCTCAAGACGTCGCGGCGGCGTGGAGGGGGTAGAGTGGAGAGTACTTTGAGTAAAGTGAGGTGAGGGCGGAGATTCATTTCGGAGCGTAGATATATTGACGTTCTCCCGGAAAGATATTGCTACGCAACCTGTGATCCTCGTGCGTATAGTTGTGAAGATCCACGAGTAAATATGCGTGGGGCGACGACATCGCTTGTTTATATGCGTCCAGAAAATACTCCAATCTTTTTCTGCCAAATAGCTGTTGGCCGAAATGTTCCATCTGGTGCACGCTGCGCACGGTGCGCCACAGGACGACGTAACTGGCGTTGTAGGATATTGTTCTAAAATGGCTACTGTCGAAAAAGATGTTTTGAACGAGTAAGAAGATCGACGCGTTGGCGTGGTGAGAACCCCGAATGAAAAGATCGGTCACCTCCTTCAAGGAACCGGCGTCGGTCATGTAATCGTCGACGACGATCAGCGTAGCGCGCGACGTGTCCCACTCTCGCGGTAGCTCCTTGGTAAATTTTACGGAGTCCCCGAATTCGTCCTGCATGCTCGGCGAAGCATATTTCTGCACGTAGAATATTTGTGACGGGGGCTTGTCCACCACGTCGTTCAGGTTCCTCAACACGTTAGCAACGAACGTAGATTTGCCGCACATGGAGGGGCCGCTTAAGATACAGCGAAAGGGATGACGGAAACGAAAAGGTTCGGGGGAAGACATGTTGCGTGCGTACACGTTGCACGAAGAGAAAGAAGAGACTGAGACTCGAAGAGAAATGCATCGCTTTTTATTTACACATCCTCGTCGTCGTCGTCCTCTACATCGGAACTGCGTTCCCAATACAGATTGTCCAGGCTAAAGTTGGACTTCTTTTTCGTCAGTCTGTCCGCCGCTAAGATGCGGTCGAGCGTCTTCATCTTGTCCTGACACATTTCTTGACGTGCTTGCAACCATTCCAGACGGTGGACTTGAA
The DNA here is from genome assembly GCF_037126465.1 of Ornithodoros turicata. Taxonomy (NCBI): domain Eukaryota; kingdom Metazoa; phylum Arthropoda; class Arachnida; order Ixodida; family Argasidae; genus Ornithodoros; species Ornithodoros turicata. The sequence goes on along the minus strand of NW_026999376.1, from coordinate 214,353 downwards.
AGGCTTCCTCCACGATGCCGCGTATAAATTCGCGAAGTTCTTCGTTTTTTGTCTTTTCCTTGCGTCGACGAGAAACGCAGGAGAATAAACCACACATGGCGTTTTCCACGTATCGGTCAGAATGATGACGCGAGCGCGGTGCGCGCTGCCTTTATAGAGATAAACGCGCGCGCGCAAAGAACGGAGAATGAAAGCGAAACTGAAAAGCCACCCGTCGCCGCTAGGAGCGCGCGCGCAGCAGCAGAGAGCCGAAACCGAAAACACCCGCGGCCGGCGCAGGGGGCGCTAGGAGCGCGCGCGCGCGCATGCGCGGACGGGTGGAGCAGAGGGCGCGCGCGCGTCGCCTCTCTCAGTTTCTCTCGGACCGTCGCGGAAGACGGACGTGCGCTCCGCGCGCTCGCTCAGTTGCTGGCTGGATCTCGTAGGGAGCAGACGTATGTTCTCCGCGCTCGCTCAGTTTCTGCCTGGAAGTTGCCGCGGGGGAAAAGGTGAGTGAGTGATTTGACGCGCTCCTTTTCTCGTATGTTTGCCGTGTTTAGCGGTGACCGCGCTCGTGTTAAGCCTTTTCTCGCATGTTTAGACTTGTTTTGCGGTGTCCAAGCCTGTTGACGCATGTTTAGCGATGTGTGGTTCCCGCCTTGTGTTAGCTGCATAGTGTTGTGGTTAGGGCTAAGCGATCGCCCCCGTAAGCCTCTTTCCTCGTATGTTTGCCGTGTTTAGCGGTGACCGCGCTCGTGTTAAGCCTTTTCTCGCATGTTTAGCGATGTGTGGTTCCCGCCTTGTGTTAGCTGCGTAGTGTTGGGCCTAAGCGATCGTTCCCGTAAGCCTTTTTCCCCGATGTGTACTGTTTTCTGTTTTAGCAGTAGCGGTTAGACCTTTTCTCTCGCATGCCTAGACTTGCTTAGCAGTGCTGTCATTTTTACCCGCCGCTAGTATCTTGTTCTGTCTTTCTCGTCTAGAGCTATGATGGTGGCGCCATCTGGTGTGATGCCTTGCAACTAAGTGGCCACCTGTCGTCGATCTCTGCAACTGCTGGGTGCAAACTACCAACATGGCGGACGCTGGTCACTCGGGTGTTGCGGAGCGGCTTCTTCGCCGCGGCATCGTTGATTTTCGAATAAATTGTTTCTCTCCACTCTATTTCTATCTTTTTATTTTATTTTCTGCCTATTTTTTTTATTTTTTATGACCACGATTATCCGGAAACGCACATCTTGGTCTGGACGCAAGATAGACATTCCCCAATTAGTGTGATGGCTCCCTGGAGGGTGCTGATTAATGTGGGGGGTCCCAATTAGCTCTAATTGCTAATTAATGGCGTCCAGGCCAGATGTGCGTTTCCGGATAAACGTGGTCAGTACTTACTACTCATGATATGCGACGACAGCGGCTATTGGTTCCTGAAAAACAATGTCATACATAGAATATACTCCCTCAGAGCAGAGCTGGACTACGTACATTTTGCTCCACGAAACGCCTCGCGTCGTGGATGGATACCCCTAGTGGGCTTTGGATTCACCGTCGTAGAACCAGGGCGCCTCCTCCCCCTCTCATTGCGCTGGTGGCGTCTGTACTTTGGACACCATGCCATGTCTTACTCGATGCGATTGCGATATCGCATATGATGTCGATGGTGACAACCAAACGAAAAATGAGAGAAGGATTTAATTTAACCCCAATTTGAAATAATTCTCCCTTTAAGAACTCCTTAATTTTGTATAATCAACATGGACTCTAATGAAATTCGTGTTATGCACGAATTCTCCCCCCGTTTTGGAATAATCTAACGAAAAATGAGAGAAGGAGTTCAATTTTGAATAAGGCCAGATTAAAATGTTCCCCCAAATCTTCCTCATTGCGCTTAATCAGAATTCAGGTTCCCATGAATTCTCTCTCCCCCTCCCCAATTTTGACTGGTGCGGGGGACACCCCCCAATTCCCTATTAAGCCTAATCAGAATTCATGTTGGCCATGAATTCACGTCCCTCCCCAATTTTGAATAGTGTGGGTGATGCTCCCCCTAATTTTGAAGTTCGTGGAGCCTAATCGAACCTCATGTTAGGCATGAAGTCCCTCCCCCCAATTTGAAATAATTCTCCCGAGTGTACCTAGCAAATAGAGAAAAAGGGGCATTAATCAAACAACGATCTAAACACACAAATGCACTTACCTCCTACGCAAGCAGACCCAACATTGTGGTGACATCGTCGACATCATCATCTTTAACTGCGGTCTATCCCACGCTCGCTTTTATATGCAGGATCTGTGGTTTCCTGTTCTTCTATTGTATTGGGGCAGAGAGAGAGTCGCGTGATGCGAAAGACGATACGCATTTATTGTCTGTCGTGTTTACATGGGATGGTCGTGGTCTTCCATAGGAACCCAGGGATCCAATCTAGTAATAAAGGACCAGAATAAGGATTCTACCAACAAAATCCACAATCGAAAAACACTCACGGTATTTGACTAGCCATCCAGCGTTGAGCGAGTTCTCTCCAACCCGCTGCACTCACTCTATTCCACTGGTGCACCAGAGAGTAGAGGAGGTGCTCCGCTTTCGCTTCACAGTTTCTAGTTTCTCCACTCTCCAGTCGATTGTGCGCGTGTCGCCATCTATGTTCGCCGCTGTAAAGCAGTGTTGAACCCATGCGCAGTAGTTAGCCAGGCAAAGCTCAGCGCGCGTGGCCCGAATATCTCATGTTTTCGTTCAAATCAGCGAACATTAGGGACTCGTTCGAAAGATTCGTTCGCGCCAAAGCAAAGCGAACCGGCGTCAAGCGAACAAAACTGCGCATGTGCGACTGACAGCGCTGGCTGGTGGCATGGTGAACAGACAAGGACGCGAGAGTTCGTGTTGGCAAGCAGCCAATGCAGCCATCGCGACCCAAGAAGCAAAAATTGGAAACTGTACACAATCATTTTTGTCAATTTAAACTGAAAAATATTGTATCGTGCACGTGCCTGGTGTCATGCATATCTAATTCCACTGAATTGACACTCACCCCATATTACGTCCAGAGCAGAATGTCAAAATACAATCCTCAGGATGTCATGCAATTGACAGCCTTTGCGACACTACCTATGGATGTCCTAATGATGTTTAAATTTGACGAGGACGCCTGGACCAGATGAGTTATGGTTTATGGTTTATTGGGTTTCCCCTTACGGGCTGTTTCTCAGACGGGTTGCTAGAACGACAGTACAAACCCTCTAATAGCTGCAGACTTAGCGGAACAATAATACGCTCGAGATCATGCGTATCACTCGCCACGATGAGAAACGTCCGTTTCATTGACGCCAGTGGGTCATGTGACCCTGATCATTTCTAGTTTTCTATGCGGAGCCTCTACCGTAGCCACTGAGGCGCCAAATTCGAAGTAGGCAGGCACCAGGGGACTGGCCGCCATCTCACATACTAGCCAGAAAGGGCCTTTTCCGGTATACCTGACAAATAACTTGGATTTATCGAGTGCAGATCACCACCAGCGATACGTAGAGCGAGCCGATCATAAACAAAAAATCAGAAAACATATTTTTGATTCTGAATACTTGCACCCGTGCGACGTCCGCCACAAAGCTGGATATCGACGCGCCGTAGTGAACCAACGCTAAGGGCCAGTTCTCACTTGGCGACGCCCGACGCGGCGTCGTGAGCGGGCGGCGGAAATCGACGCGCATTTCCGGAGTCGGGAGAGGAGAGACGTCGAGCCAAAAAAACTGCCATGTCGAACTTCTTTCACGACGTCGGCGAGAGCTGCCGAGAACGACAGCTGGCGACCAATTAGGTGACACAGAAAGGCCACGCCCCCTGGTTTTTCGTCTGCTTTGGACGACGGAATGCCACTGTGGTGGGAACATGAAAATTGTGCGCGCTGATGGGGCGGCGGATATGCGCCTCTACTTCCGCCGCCCGCTCACGACGCCGCGTCGGGCGTCGCCAAGTGAGAACTGGCCATAAGATTCCAAAGGAGCAGCAAGAACAACGCAATTGTACGCAGCGAGTCGCGGAGAACCGACGAACCAGTGCACCGTTTGAGAGCAAACGATTCCGTTGCTCTTCGGTTCAGCTTGCGAGTGAACGGTTCTCCTCGTTGTCTTATTCCTTCGATTCAGTTGAGTTCTCTATCGTTCTTCGATCCCCGGCTTTGCGACTCGCTTCAGTGCTCTCCGATTCATCCCAGATCGTGGGGCTTGGCCAATCACAAACCGGTGAGCTCTCAGTGTGGCCAATCGAGCTCGTGCCCTGTCATATTCAAGCTTCAGAGGAATGCCGACAGATGGCGCCCGCACGGGAATAGTTGAGTGTTGATTCATTCGATCCCCGGGGTACGGCAGAAACACAACCTCGATCGGGAAGTAAGCTCGATCGTGGGTGGCTTTCGATTCTTAGTAACAGGTCGCAGTGAGTCCCGCTATTTCCCGTAGACTAAGTTCATTCTTTTCGAAAGAAAAGTGCTGCACCGGTCCAACACCAGTTCTTAAATACACGAGAAGTCCATCGAAAAGAATGTGAGAGGGTTGCACTGCTTGAACTAGTTCAGGGCCGGGGTGGAGGCGAAAAGAATGACTACTATGAAGGGGACCAAAAAGTAACTATGAAAGTGAATTTGCGTGACCAAAGAAAGCCCTGCCGAGAGGCGGAAGCAAGCGGAAAGTGGACTGAAGAAAATGTAAACTACGAGAGAATTACAGTGCGGCAGAATGAATTGTTTATTTTCTTCATGAGAGCGAATGACGGTCCCATAAACATGCATTCGCTTATCGCAACATATGATCAAAATGGCTGGCAGGTGGCTGTCAGATTTAACGCGGTAATGTGCTGTATGAACCCCCCCCCCCCATCATGGAACACACTCACCCACAAAACAGAACTCTTACTCAGTTACTGTCTACAACCCTGCACATAAGTAGATGCCGGTTCGCCGTTGAGATCGGTCACATGATGTTATGACGTCACGGAAAGATGAACGAAAGAACGAATCTTTTGAACGGTTCAGTGAACCAAACTGAACTCTATGAACGAGTTCACCAAAGTGAACTGGATTGCCTATCACTACTGTCTACATTCCCGTATGCGCCGTAGAGAGGGAGGGATATCTTGAAGCACACTGATATCACCTACGTCAGCGGTATAGACCGCGTGAACAGCTGCCGTCATAAAAAATGGCAGCCCCCATGTCTGTTTCGAAATGGTTAACTTATGATTATTTAAAATATGGGGCTGCTCTGTAGAAATGAAGGGTGGTTTCAGACATAGTTCGGTATGGGCTTCCAGAACATCGTTACAGTTTCAAGAAGTCAAGGTATCCCCGGAGCTGAACTTTAATATACACAGTCTTAACATCTAAATCATGCCACTTACTGTTCGTACTGCATCCTTGAGGGGAGACAGGTGGCGTGAATTCTTCACTGCTGAACAGTGCAACACACTTTCGCTTGCCTCGCCCATTCAGGTCAGACGTGTTTCTCTGCTTGCGGCAACATTTGTCTTGCCTCACTGTATGCGTCTTAAGGAAAAGTCCGAACATATTTCTGTTTGATGATTTCAAACCACAGCAAGCGTCTTATCATGCCATATTCGGCAATCCTCACACATGCCGACAGCCATATGTATAGGGCTCCTTCGTTTCCGAGCGTATACAACCCGGCCTTCTTTTCTTCTTTTTGTGGTGACCTGTAACACTGTCTCTCACCATTCATCCAAGACCTTGGGAGAACTGCTACTGTGTTTTGTTCCTCATTAAACTGTACGATTAGGAAGGGGCGTGGTTCTGTTTATGGAGATAAAGCATTCGAAGAAAAGCACCCGGACATCATATCGACAGCAGCAAAGCCACAGCACAGCCAGTCCACATGGGCACTCGTATGCATAATTTTACGTGACCATTTTGCAATTTACGAATGGACAATGCTCTGTTACAGGAAATTATAACTCAGGCATCAAGATTATTATAAGCAAAGCCAACCTAGCTCTCCCACCGCATATACACAGGTTTCTTTGTTTTTTGGGGCGTTTGTTTTTCTGATATGTAGAAAAAGAAGACATATCAATACGCAGCATATTTGCGCATGCAACCACAACGGCAATAACGATAGCGGAGGAGGGGGACCGATGGGGGGAAATGCATAGGGGACATGTTAAAAGAAAACTGCAGAGTATGTGCCAAAGGGAAAACAACGTAGTTATTGCTCCTGTGAGGAAACCGGATGCATTTCACACATACATTAGAAAAGGGACATACAGTTAAGTGTGATCTCCCTGAAACTGTGTGAATGTCTACAGGATGTCTACAACTGGTGAGATAACAGGGTAGACATAGAAGTAATCAACTTTCTTAAACCTTCTGCCAATGAGGCAGGTTTCCCCTGTTGCAGAGCTACGGGCCACCCCTGTAACTTCCATAAATGTGCCATTCGGGTAACATATACAAGTGTTGTCCTTTGAATTTGCCTCAAGGCAGAAATGCCCAGGAACAGTTACACTTCTAACCAGTGGTGGAACACACTGTGAGGGCACAGGAAAGCATCGAGTCTCCAAAGATACACTCTAGGATTGGTCACCCTTAGTATGAGAAATTTGCAATTTTCTCATCCTCACTTCATAGGTGACGCTATACCACTTACGCAAGGGTGACGATCAGGGTCGCTCTCGTGTCTGTGTGCTAGGGGTGACGCAGAGTTACTCTTGTTGTGCGAGTTTGTATCTCGCCCTTATAGAAGGCATAAATAATGACCCTTTTAGTGTGCTTCACCTCTTAGCAGCAGTGCTCTTCAACGAAAGCTCTCTTGCGCTTCTAAATGTATCCCGTTGCCTACTAGACGAGGACTTGCAAACCTATGCAAGCTTGAGCATGTAGGCCATGTCTGCAGACTGGTGAATGAATGGGTTAAATGAACCGGCTAAAAATATGCTTCCCTACTGAAAATAATTCCCGAGGTTACCTCAGAGTTCTTCACAGAGTTTGAGTTACAGAATCTTCTCAGAGTTACCTCAGACGTCTTGAGGTATTGTGGGACATCTGAAGTCTTGAGGTTGCCTCAAAGCTTGAGGTCCTGGGGTTACCTCAGAGTTTGAGCCCCTGCGGTTACCTCAGGGCCTGAGTTTTCCACAGATTGGACCTGAAGGCATGGACAACACAGAGTGCCCGTAGCACGACTTCGTGTTCAAAGACTTTTTATCGGTATTGAGGCCATCAGGTTCTAAATCTTTTTCATACACTTTAAACTTGTCGTTCAGTGTCGCGACTCTCTACATTTTCTTTGTGGTTTCTTCGCCTTGCTCCGATGTCCTACAAACTTAGCGCATTACAGTCCTGCTGCGCTTGCGCCGTACGCATTTCTTGCGTGAGCAACGAGATGGCGCCACAGGCGCCTCGGCTAGGCAAGCCTGTTCCAATAGTGACAAGCAAATGGGTCTACTCAGCTGCCTAGTTAGGCGGCTTCGCGGGCGCGAGGTATTGGAACGCAGCCTAAACATGTGTTGCAACTCTCTACGCAGTTTTAAAAAAACATATGTGCAACTTTACATTTAAAGCCAGCAGAAACAACGGGCACGCTGGTACCGTCAACGCGCGTCTCCATCCCGGCTATCAGATGATCAGGCGTATAACTAGACTGCATCGATGCGCACTAGGCGGTAGCCGACTGAATAGCGGACTTGGCGAGATTTGGAACGAGACTTAACATGGCGGCACTTCCGGTTAGACCGCTAGGCAGTCGACTAACCTGGTTATTGGAACGCAGCCTAAATTTTGATTTCTATTCGCCGATAACTGTCGGGTAAAGCATGTACACGCCAGGGAAAGTATGGAAAAACGCCGATTTCGTGAAAATTAATAAACATCGAAAAACAAGCGCCGAATAGGGCCAAAAATAAAAACCGAAAACGCGGAACCTTAGTTATATCGTTAGGTTAAGTCAGATAATCAAACGATAGAGGGCGCTCAAATACCGGTTTTGTCTCTCGCCATTTCTTTCGTGAGTTTTGCCACTTGAGAGTTGCAATTTATTTTATAGACACGAGGAACCTCTCATGTTGAACCCCGCATGTTCTTGAGCTTCCGTCGTACCTTTATACAGGGCGGTTCACTTTAGAAGACATATATTCCACAATCTACGTGGTCTACAAGCATCCATACACACCCTCATCCTGCTGGTGTACACACTACCAATCTGAACTACTGCTGAGGTACGACGTTGGAATTGTCCATGGTGTGTACAGCTGCTGGTGTAGGGTGCTCGTCCATGGCGTCGGAGCTGCCCACATTTCTGGGCAGTTGTTCGGCATCGTTCAGTGGTCACGTAAGGCAGGTTCACTGTGGTAATAATAGGTTAGAGAACAAAATTTACACAAAAACAACAACAAGAAGATACTGTCACTTTGCATCGCCACACAAAAAAGAAGCAATAAATTGGAACACGAGAATAACTTGGGAACCCTCTGCTCACAAAAACAACAACTTTATTTCAGGATGATGAGTGGGGAGTTTCATCATCGGGGGCGATACTCTACCCCATTGCTGGAGGTGAAGGAGGGAATGAAGTAATGCGTCCCGTTACAATGAGGATCGAAGTCCTGTGGCGTCCAAAAAGGCGAAGAGAGCCTTGAGGGCAGAGCGTTGGTGAGGTGGATGCGGCCAGGGGTCAAGCAGTTTTGTGAGGGAGAGGGGATGGGAGCCTAGCTCGTTGAGGGAGGCGGAGAGTAGGGAGCGGGAAGGGTGGTAGTGTGGGCAATGGGAAAAGAATGTGCTCGAGACCTGGAGAGTGTGGTTCAGGAAGCTTGGTAGTGTGGGCAACGGAGAAGAATGTGCTCGAGATCTTCAACAGCACCGCAGTGACAGCATTGGGGAGAGTCAATTTGTCTCAGGCGGTAACACCACTGCGCTGTAAAAGCAACATTGAGGCACATTCGATGAACTAATGCGGCATCTTGACGAGAGGTATGTTGAGGCATGCAGAAAGCGAGCGCTGGGTCAACTCTGCTCAGCATGGCGGGGGGCAGTATGTCAGCGGTCCGCTGGCGGGTAGCCCGAGGAGTCACAAGTCTTCGAAGTATGGACCGCCGATCGCCTCTCAGCAGTGCAATACGTGTCCGTGTCCGAGACGAGAGAGCTGCTTCGGCGGCGCTGTCCGCCAGTTCATTGGCTTCGACACCTCACATGGGCTCACAAAAAAAGAACGCCGTCAGTACTTTTTTTTCTTTCCTTCGTAAATAAATAAATAAATAAATGCTCTCTCCTCTATACTGTTTTATGGAGTCGTTCCTGCTCAAACGTCCCAGTGGTGTTGTTCGACCAACGTTGATTTCCGATAAAAAAAATTATGATGTTGGGACATGCGTAAACGTGGACCAGAAAAAAAAAAATCCCAACGCACTCTAGAAGGGCCGTAGGGCGGGATCGAATGTCGGCTCCGGGCCAGAAACCAAGGCGCGCTTCGGCGTATCCATTTGTACACACGTCACAAAAGCTAACACCGCGCATCAACAGCACTGCACTGTACGAGTAGCAACCCAATAAAGCAAAACTGCGCCCAGGGGTGGGAAAGCAGAGGAAGCGACAGTCATGGTCATCTATGAAGGGGATTCCCTTCCGATAAAGCACAGCCTCCTATACAGGATGTCCCAGAAAACGTGTCACTCAATTCTAATCTAAAAAAAAAAGGAAAAACAAAATACGCCACATAAAATCAGGCGGTCAACGGCATTTGTTCTATTTGGTTTTTGCCACCTCCTGATGAGCATGTCATGTAACCTCAGTTTAATTATGTAAATTTTTGCGAACTGAACTCGGAAATTTGCCAAGTAAATGTCACTTGTTTACCCCACTAAAGTGAAGGGCGTGCCGTATTTACTCAAGCTACCTTCGCATAGGCGCACAGGCCGTGGTATTTCTCATCACGAACAATGACTGTTACAGTTAAGAAAAAAGCAAAAATAGAGGTACATAAAAGGTCCCTTAGGCCACTAAATTAGGCGTGCCCACTTAGAAAGGGGGAATTGCACACGAATGCAGCGAGATTTCCTTTCCAGCACAGAACAGGTACGACTTATCGCTTGTCTTCCGAGCTTCGGCTAATTGTGGAGATCTGTTCGCACCTCAGTCGAAATGTGAAGCGTCTAAGCTTAATTTGATTTCATGCATGAGCAACAATGAGGTCACGAGTTTATGGGAATTAAACTAAACTATTATCCGTACCACGTCCATGTTTCCTACTGCTTTGGTTCGAGGCATGCATCCAAAGTGGAACGTGTGCTATGAAACACTATCGCCATCGCCTTTTCTCCATTTGTAAACAAATGCTCCGTTTAACGTACCGGCAGGGACCCTTCACGGACGTTCGTGCTACAAGACCGCAAGGAAAGGCATAGCAAGCTATATTTTACTGCACGGCGCGTGCATAGATTCCTTTCCAATCCGTTGATCTGTATCTGCAATATTTGTTTCTAAATTGTATTTTCTGTTCGTAATTATTTTTGCAATCGGTGCTGTTACTTATTTATTCATTGATTTATGGTTATACCTCGAGTGCCCTCGCGGGCCTTTACATGAGGGGGGCGGAACAATCGCACACATGAACATATAAGAACACATGCTAAATGCACGTAAGAGCAAGAGATTCCGGAAGAGGTGGCAAGATGAAAAACCGACGTATGTAGACAACCTGGCTACGAAAGACAACAGCGTCAGAGACTGTGACGAGGGACTGGGGAAGGTCATTCTAAGCAGCTATAATATGCGGAAAATAAGAATACAAAAAATAAGAAGTGCGGCTTGCGATGGGCATTGTTATACGTGAATGATATCACACCTGGCTGAGATGTAATCAGCTGGGGCAACAAATAAGGGACGGATAGAAGAGTCGTAATAGAATTTATGAGAAAGACAGAGACGAATGAAAGTTCTACGAAGCCAGAGCGGAGGCAAACGAATTGACGACTTGAGAGGATAGGATTAGTCGGAGAGAATAAAACGAGTCGCACGGTTTTAGACAGATTCAAGGAGATCGATAAGGCTAGTTTGGTGGGGCTCCAAGATGGCCGAGGCATATTCCAGTTTGGGTCTGACTAGTGTTATGTAAGCGAGTAATCGGACATCGGTCGGTGCCCATTTTTAGATTGCGTCGAAGATAACCGAGCTTGCGGTTAGCATCATTCACGACATTGTGTATGTGGTCAGCCCAGGAGAGGTTAGTTGAAAAATGAAGACCCAGATATGTGTAACAGGAAGAACAGGGAACAGGAGTGTGTCCAACGTGGTATTGAAGGGTTTTTGAGAGCGAGAAAAAGGGAATATGATGGCCCTTTGCACGGTTCAGGGGAAGAAGCCATAATGAACATCATGCGAGTACTGTGTCAAGGTCTTGAAGGTCCATATGGTCGGAATGAGTGTGGATGCATCTGTAAACAATACAGTCATATGCAAATAGTCTCACCGAGGGTGTTAAAGAATCTATCTGGGAGACCGTTAATGAAGATCAGAAACAGCTGAAGGGGTCCAAAGACAAAGCCTTGCGGAACACCAGAAGAAACAGGGACAATGGAAGAAAGAGAGCTGTTTACAAGTTTAGCCTGTGTTCGATCGGAAAGATAGGACTGGATCCACAGGACAACATCCGGTTGAAGATTGAGTAATGGCAGTTTTGAATAAGGTCACAGTGTGAAACAGAGTCAAACGCTTTCTTAAAATCTAGGAAAATCTCTGTTTGTATACCACCCCTATTTAAAAAACCCATAAGTAATTCATATAGGTCCTGTGTAAAATTATATAGGATGCTACAGCATCCCTATGGGTTATTTAGGAACCTATATAACTCCTGTGTAGGTCGTTATAGATCCTATACGAGTCCATGAAGGAGTCATGTAGGAGCCATAAGGTCCTATATAACTGCTGTGTAGGCCATTATGGGATCCTAAACGAGCCCATGCAGGAGTCATGTAGGACCATGCAGGACCCATAAGTTCCTACATTGAGGATGTAGGAGTTACACGGGTCCTATATGTAGACCATGCAGGAGTCATACAGACGCTTGTGTTTGTGTACTTCCTTCAGTCCCTGTCTTCCGCGTCCCAACATCTGCAGTATGCTGTCTCAGCAACTAGCCCAACTTTCTGCGCTTGGTCATACAGAGTCACATACGGCCACATAGGGGTCATCGTTTGTCGACCAGTTATAAGTCCCTGAAACCCTGAAACAAGTAAGAATGTGCAGGAACACCCCCCCCCCCGTCATATCAGCCCTCCTAAAATCAATATAAAATGTTTACATATAAAATTTTTACATGTAAAAATTTTATATTGATTTTAGGAGGGCTGATTCATTTTCGGAACATACATACAACTCCATTATTGATCGACCAAACATCAAACAAAAAATGATGCGTGCGTTCCATGCACACATTTGGCATATTACAGTACTTGGCGTTTTTCAACCGTCCAGTGGTTGTTAAACCCCATCCAGCGATATTGCTTTGTCGCTCGATGGGTTTTCGGGTCTAATATCTCGGCCTGCGGCTGTCATATCGGACGCGGTTTTTTGTGACGAATTACCGTTTCTTCGCCCTTCGCCTGCATGCTCGTGGCTTGTGAGAAATCCTGACAGTTGCCGAGATATTTGGAAATTCAAGGCCCCCGCCGGTGCTTCCGACACCTCCAAAGTCCCGTACCTCTCACCCCGTTTGTCGAATCGAGACCAAAATTTAGGTCCGAACAGGTCTGGAATAGCTCTACGATCGCTCAAATCACACTAGCAGCTGATCTCTAGTGGTTTAGAAGTTGTACGAGGAGACGCGTTAGAAACGCCGTTTTTTCCAAATTCGGGGCCCTTTTTCGGAAATAGGCTCTCGTCAGACATAATGTATCTTTGGAGTGCATACTGTTATCGACGCGGTGCATGTGGTAAAATTTACCACACTTTTCCAGCTTTAGCGGTTCTCGAGTTACAGGTTTCCGCGTTTACTGGCCTCCCAGTACATGGGACCAACGGCTTTTCCCCCCCAAAACGTTCCCCTTCCTGCGACATGGTCGTGTTTCTCTTCGTTGTGACAGTCTCGATGTGCTCTTTCGAACAGCGTTGATCCCGTAGACGCGCGACATTCCGTTCTCGCGATGACGAGGCGACCAGTCTGGCTAGCGAAACTCTGAAACGCTTCCCACTGTTCGGAGTCTCAACTCGCATACCCGACGTCCGACTTAGGCGAAATTTTGTGTGCATGTGCTCTGTTCTCTGCTCTACAACTTTCTCATTCAAACCACCCGTCAATTTCCAGAGGTTAAGGCGTCATTCTCGAAATTCCTGACACCGCGACCGCCATTTCCTGACTTTGTCCCCGTTTAGAGGCTCCAATCCCGCGGCGGATGCGAATTTCCTTTTAATGGATAAACGCACTCGACATAGGCAACGCGTACAAACTTGCGGCACCTTTCTATCGCTCTCCGTTCCCGAGTTAGGACACCGTGGCAACGGCGGCCCTCTTATACATAGAACTGGGGGCATTTTTCTCGATATCGGGTTTTTGTTGGCGTAGAAAGGCGATTGAGGTCTCTTTTTGACGGGGAAAGCGTCCTTTTTCCGACAGTATTCGTCCCGTCTTCGCGCAACTTTCCGTTCTCTTGCCATAGTGCGAGGAGCAGGTCCCCCAAGGTCGCCATTTTCCCATGTATTTGTTCCTATCCCGATGCGTGCAATGCCGGAGGCCGCCCTTAGATACCCCATTGTTACCAGACGTTGGCTTGTGTTTGATTGTAGCGCGCTAAATATCCAGTTGAAGCACAATCCAAGCCAGGCTAAGTCACCGAAGGAGAAATTGACGACTGCGCCTGCGGCGCCTGGTACGACAGGTACGCTATGTGATGCACGCAGCCGTGCACTAGATCCTTGCGATCGCTCAACACGTTTAAAAACGGGACCAAGTGATATATTAACACAGCAACAAACATTATTTGATTGCATATATATATATATATATATATATATATATATATATATATATATCCTTCAAAACTGGGGCCCAGAACGAACTAGTCATATTCAATCATGTTTGCCAACGCGCACACATACGGCAGGTTGTCAAGTGCGAATTCTATTAGAACCACTGCAAATGAATATATTTTTTTAGGTTGAAAACAACTGAATGGACTGGTTGCATTCATTTATGGAACATGCATAGAGTATGTCCATTACTAGTCGACGAACCATCGAGCATACAATGATGCGTGCATTCCTTTGAGTGCTATTTAAGCACAAACTTCGGCAGCAGTGCGCAACAGGTCGAGGTGGCGGTTGAACCCCATCGAGCGACATTGCGGTGTCGATGGGGTTCTCGGTCTAATTTCTAGGACTAAACCAGTTCTATCAGGACGTGGTTTGTTGTGACGGATTCCCCAATCCTTCGCCTTCACGTGCACGCTCACGGCTCGCAGGAATCCTAAGAGTAGTCGAGATACTTGAAAATTCCAGGCCTCCGTCTGCACTTCCGATACATTCGGAGCTCCGTAACATCCGCCCCGCTGGTCACGTCGACGCCAGAATTTCCGTCCTAGTAGGACTTGAGTCGCTCTACGATCGGTCAAATGGAACCATGGGTCGGTCTTTAGCGGTTCGGGGGTTGTGGGCAGAGACGCGTTCGTAACGCTGTTTTTCTAAGCTTTGATGCCCTTTTTCGGACGGAAGCCCGCGATGGACAGTTTTCATCTTTCTAGAGTGTACTCGCCTCAACTCGGTGAACGTGGCAAAATTTACTACAGCTGTCAAAGTCTTCTGGTTCTCGAGCTGCCGGTTTCCGTGTTTACACTCCTCCCAATACATGGGACTGCCGGCTGTTTTTTCCCTAAAACCGTTTCCATCGCACCTACAGAGTCGTGTTTGACATAGTTTTGAAGCTCTTGTCGTGCTCTTTCCAACCGCTTTAATCCCGTAAGCGCGCGACTCTCCGTTCCCCAGATATGGGCTTTGGAGTTGGAGGGTCATGACACTGGCGCCAGCAAGTCTGGCTGACGCCGCTCGGAGACGCTTCCGTGGGTGCCGTCCCTTTAGTGCCGTAATCTCGCTTACCTAACCTCCAATTTACTGGAAATTTTGGATGCGTGTTCTTCGTTCTTTGCTCTACAACTTTTCAATTCGCACCTTCCGTCTATTTACTACAGGTTATGGCGTTATTCCCGAAATTCCTTAGGCTGACTCTCCTTCTGCAACCTTCGGCCCTGTTTTTAGGTTTGAACCCTGTAGGAGATCTGAATCACCTATTAACGGATTCGTGCACTCCGAACACCGAACGGCTAGAAACTTGCGGGATCTTTTTATCTCTCTCCATTCTCGAGTGAGGACAACATGGCAAAAGTGGCTCGTTATACATGGGGCGGGTGTACGCTGTTTTACACCATTAAAAATAAGTAATTGAAAAACACACGCTTAAAATTCCAGTCACCAAAATCCATCCGCTCAAAATAAACCGCCGAAAAATTCATCCCTTTGAAATCCACACTTTCAAAATAAATCATAGTTAGGCTTGTGTACACTATGCCGTGCTACATTGGGTGGGCAACGCAGTGTTTTATGTGGGCGGCGACAAAAGATTAGGGCATTTTGCGATGTTCTGCCTCGCGTTTATCGTGTTTCTTCAAATTTACAGCTGGTATTATCGAAATATTGGCAAAATGAAATGTCGCGTATGAATACACCGATCTACAGGTCTCTCACCGGAAAGCAACTGACACGAGGCTATCGGAGGCTACCATTGTCCGTACGAAGCGAGAAGTTACGACGTAAACAACGAGAATTGCCGAGGTAGACCACAATTCGGGACGACACAGACATGTGAGCCTCAAACCCCCCAAAATGAACGAATTCAAACGACTCAAGGAAAAGAGGTGCTGACGTCAGGAATGGAGCGATTGCTGGCGTGAGTGGCGTGAGCACCTAGCGCTTTTCTCCGAGTTGTTTGAACTAGTGGTAGTTGTATCTGGTTGTGTTTGTTCAACTTAATATGGCGAGTTGGAGCAAATAAAAACATAGCGAATTTCCGCATATGTATCCGTTTCTCATGCGGTTGATCTTGACCACATAACACTGCCAAGTTTTCCCCTTTCGTGTATCACAGATTGCTTGTACGGCGTTTAGCTGTGTGTAGAACTATTACACTTCGTGTCTTCGTTTCTTTTTACACCTGTCATTCGTCCCTTCAAGTATATACTCTTGCAGCAGGGTGGGAAAGCATAATATGTAAAATTGAAACCTGCCTCCACCCGTCTATGTTACAATATAGGTATTGCACATATGACCCTATAGTTAATTTCTGAACTGCACGCATGCCACAAACCTCTGTTTTATCTTTATTGCGGCTGTGTCTGTAGCGAACCTCGCACAGGAGCATTTCAAGGATGGCCTCCTATGCGGGGAAGCAGGCCCAAACTGCTGTTTTCTTCTTCTTTTTTCGTTCAAATGGCCGACTGTGTCCTACCCATGCGCCCTACCTATGAGTTGAATTAAATTGAGAGAACATGAGAGAAGAGAAGATAATCCAGAAGATGTCGGTTCGAGTCCTACAGCTGGCTAACCTTTTCAGTAACTTTCATCTTTGTTCGTTACTTTCTACGTGAATTAAATTGCCTGCTTTTTCAAATAAAATAATAATAATAGTAATTTATTTCACCAATGACAGTTGGTGAGCGGATACAGACAAAAAGCTGCAAAAACTGCAGCTTGACGAGGTCTGACCCCCCTTTGTACACTCGACAGATACAACAGAGCAATGACAAATAGCAAACCAGACAATGCAGAGCGAACAGCAATGACAAAATAGCAAACCAGACGAATTACGGAGTGAGACAATGGTAATGAACACAATGCATAAAACAAAAAAGCTAGTGAACATACATGGCCTTTATAGAGCGAATTGAAAGACAGCTGATGTTTATGTTGTTTTGGATATGGCAATTGATATGTCGTGGAAGATTATATGAAACCAACTGTGAGCCATAATTAGTTCGTGCACACGGTGTGAATTACGGCTCATTGTAGCGTAGTGAATAAGGGGTTAATCTCATGGTTAAATTGGCTAGGGCTAGAAAGATGTGATTATTTTGCTTTACTGAAGTTGCATATGTAATGGACATACGGTACTTATAGAGATCCATAATTCTGATTATGCTAAATTTCGCGAAGAGGGATCCTGTTGGGATGTAAAAAGGGAACGTTTGCTATGTGACGAAGTACCTTCTTCTGACACAAAAGTAACCTTTCAAGATTTGTTTGCGTTGTGGTTCCCCAAACTAGGTGACAGTATGTGAGGTGAGGGTAAACCAGTGCGTTATAGGTCATAACTTTTGCTGTAGTTGGAAGGACGTTTCTGTGTCAACCTAAGATGCCGATCACGCACGATATTTTGTTAGTGATGTAACTGACGTGTTTATCCCACGACATCATATCAGTGAACCAGACGCCTAGTGACTTCACCTCCTTGACAAAAGATATCGTGCTTGTACCGATAACAATAGATTCGGAGCAGGAAATAGCCTTATGCAGTGGGTGGAAAACAACAGCCTTGGTTTTAAGGGGGTTCATTATCAAGTAATTTTTTTTTGTAGACCACGTGTAGAAGGTTGATAAGAAGTTGCTCATCTTTGTTGTTAAATCTGTGAGACCCTTTCCTTGCAGGAATAGGGCGGTGTCACCAGCATAAGCTACTATCTTAATGTGGTTCGATAAGGCAAACATGTCATTCACATAGATAATGAAAAGCAGTGGCCCAAGAATGCTCCCTTGTGGTACACCGGTTGTGATGTGGTGTATTCCCGAACATTGACCCTGAATATCAACAAACTGTTTGCGATGCTGAAGATAAGTGCGTATTAAATTTAATGGAACACCGCGGATACCGTAGTGCTCAAGCTTTAAGAAAAGAACACCGTGATTCAGTAAATCGAAAGCCTTGGTCAAATCGATGAACAGACCAAGAGTAATGAGTTTTTCTTCGAACCCGGAAAGGATATATTCTTTCTGGGACAGAAGAGCTAGTTCTGCCGAGCGTTGCTTTCCAAATCGAAACTGAGAATCGGAAAGCATGGAATTCTTTGTTAAAAATGATAAAAGACGGCTATGGATTAATTTCTCTAAACCCTTTGAAAATACTGGTAGGATTGATATGGGCCTATAGTTACTGAGAACACTAGGGTCCCCACCTTTATGTAAAACGACCACTTTTGCAATTTGCATGTCCTTCGGAAACACACCGGAATAAATTATTTTGTTAAAAATAAAAGCTAATACAGCAGCAATTATCACAACTACTACTATTCTTGAGGTTTTTAAAAATTGGAATAACCTCCTGTGAATCTGTTGGAATAAGAAAGAAACCGGGTCTTGGCGTGGGACGGAGTGTATGCCAGGAGAATGTGAACTTGTACCTGTGGAATTGTGTAAGTTTGACAGGGTTGCAAAAAAGTGTGAAACTCTCCAGCTAACCGTGCACCAGTAGAACCGCTCCGCCTATGGCCAACTCCTCGACACGGCTGTTTTCCCGACTGTAAATTGATTTAAGACTCTTCCATGCAATATTTGGCTTAGCTGAAACATTCTTGAAAACTGTATTGTAATACTGTATAGCTTTGTTGCGCTACGTAACTTCGAGTTTACATTGTTTCGGTATTTTTAAAAAATAATTAAATCTTCAGGTGACCTACTTTTTATGACATTTCTATAAAGCTTATTTCTAATATTTAACATTTGTCTCAGTTCCTTTGTTACCCAAGGTTTACGAATAATAAAGAACATGTATAATTAACAAACACCTGCAGACCTATACCAATATGCAGGTAATGGGACTGATACTATAATTTACATAAACAGTCTCTAGGGTCTAGAAAGGGGGGGGGCGGATGTCCTGTCCACCCCCTCAATTTCCATTGTTACATAAAGCTTCAATTGGCCTTGACAGTGTAGCAGCAAGCTATCCAAGGCAAGACCTCCCCCCGAAAATCCTGGTGCAAATCTGCTTGCAACAACGTGAAAAGAAGAACTCCAGAACAATGAATCAACTAGAAAACAACAATGGCACTAAAACACTTATACACTCTTGTGCGTTACCTGATTTGGACAAATCTAATGGAGCCACTCAAAACACAGAGCCTAGTGAGGGCAGGTTTAATATTATGCACTCTATTTGTGTCTACAGAATCCCATATCTTCTCCTTGAAATGCTGCAGACTTGTGACCATATACATTACTGATCTTCTTAAGATTGGAGTTGTCTAAATCCTTCTCCCTCGTCAATCTCAGTTTGGGATGTAACAAGTGAACTGAAAATAGAAAATTACAATTAACAATACTATGCGTGAGTAGAACTGTACATTGTTTAATGACGTAATCAAATCTAGAACTATTTGGTTTAAAAATAAGGTCAATGAGGGGCTGTAGTAGTTCTTACATGCCATGATTCATAGACATCTTTTCTGTAACCTAAGAATAGGTTCATCATAGGGCTGTACACTGTGGCCCCATGATTCTGAACAGTAAGCGAGATATGAATGACCTAGCGTGAAATAAATAGAGCGTAGTACACTAATTGGAAACAGTTCTAAGTAAGAGCAGGCAGGCTTTCAAAAGGGGACGTCACATTCAGGGAGGCTTTCGAGGGGAGGCAGGGAGGCTTTCGAGGGGAGGCAGGGAGGCTTTCATGGGGGACGTCACATTCAGCACCATTGTCAAAAGGTTTTGACAATGGTGCTGAATGTGACATCCTCCATGAAGATGTTCGTCCATAATTACACTGAGGTGTTTTCATCAGCCTGCAGTATAAGTTTACCATGAATAGCAAGATTAAGTGTAATCCTTCATAATTTAGATAATGTGCTACGAAAAACAACTGCATAACTTTCATATATGTTTAACATTATTTTGTTTTGTCTAAACCACTAATCAGTGTATTCCGAATTATCTTCAGCATGCCATCGCATTTGTGCGACACTTGTGTCGGGCATAAAGAAATTGATGTCATCAGCATACATTACACATTTGGAATTGTTGAGCCCCTTCTGAAGATCATAACTGTATAAAGGAAATTAATATTGGTGTCAAACCTGAGCTCTGTGGGACTCCTATAGAGGTACACAGAGGCTGGGAGGGAACATTGTTACGTACAGCTGCTTGTGTTTGTGAAGACAGGTAACTGCTGCAAAACTCTGCAAAAAAAAAATGAAGGCATGACCATGGAAGCCATTTTTGTCAACACGATCTTGTGGTTTATCGTGTCAAATGCTTTTCTTTTTTAGTATAGAAAGATGCCAGCAGGGAAGGTTACAAGGTTATCTTTTAACACGTTATTAATAAATTTTGTGGCAATTAGTACAGCGGAAGAAGTGGATTGCTTTTCTCGAAAGCCATGTTGCTCGGAAGAAAAAAGCTGAAACATTTCTGAAAAAGAATTGACTCTAACACTAACAAGTTTTTCAAAGACTGTGTTAATTACGGATAGTACAGACATGGGCCTGTAATTATGATAATCATTTCGGTCGCCACCCTTATATATGCGAACAACCTTGGCCTTTGTTTAGTACACGTATCAGAATACTTGCCTACATCAATAGAATGGTTATACAAAAGTGTTAGTGCGTCACCCAGAACATCAAAACTGTTGTTAACAACAGTAACCGTATCTGACCAGAATTTCTCAAGATAAGCTTTGAGTAATATTGTTTTAAATCCCAATTTTTGTTGTTGCTGAATTACGATACTTGTACTTCCTAAAATGCAAACGGTAGTATATGTTTCTGTTTTCTTACCTCTAGAGTAGCAATAGGATTTTTGCTTTAATGAGTTTAAACATGTCGATGTCATCCAAGGACACGTCGGATGGTCAAAACGTAAATACTGAGGAATACAGGGTGTTTATTTTTAGCATTTACAGAATTTTTATAAACAGCTATGAGTGCAGTATAGATGTTGTATTTTGCTGTTGAGTTCTACGGCCAGTCGGATACCCTCTGGACGACAGTATTGAACTCCCAGATGACTAATTACCTTAGACTCATTAATTAACTTTTGAATTAGTTGATTTCAGGGAAAAGCGAGATAGCATATTGAGAAACTATCCTCGTTCAATGCTATTCCACGTTTTAAAATGCTGAAAAATGCACATATGTTATAGTATGCATCCCAGAATTTTCATACACAAATGAGCCTAAATGGGGGGGGTTGTTGCAAGTGACCACTGCTTGTTAGTCTCAGAAAACACCTTCGTCTACAACCTTTGGTCTGTTGGTAACCGTTTCTATTTGTACCAGTCCTCTCAGTGTGTGAGTGATACATAATGCTACTGGGGACTTCTTCAACTGGCTGGTATCTAAAATTCCAAATATCCAAAATTCTACCCCTCAATAACAGTGGCATACTTTGCTCGGGCAACAATTGCTGCTGGCAGTGGTTTGAAAGTTGACCATACATTGCTCACTATGGAGCATTACCACAGGTGGACCTACACCTGGTGAGACAATGCTATGGAGAACAAATCAATCCAGCTGACCTTAGACAACTAAGCAATGTACCCAGTCTGGCGCTGTTTGGATCCCTGATGTTGTGCCAGAAAATCCCAGTTCATACCAAATCAGAACCGAGGTGATACCCAATGCATTAAAGCATTCATCCAGAAATTGTTGCATTTTACCATAATTAAGAGGGGCAGAAAATAATGTCATGTTGTGGTCTTGAACAGCTGCCAGGGAATGCTCATCATTGATGAGTTGGACTTGATTTTCATTGAACGAAACAAAAGGACAAAAGGAGGCAAGCGAGCTGATGTAACATATGCAAAAGTGACTTTTCCTTTAGTTTGAGGAGCAGGGAACGAGACGCCAACACAACATACAAGAAGTCTACCTACCTGCAGCAGCATTGTCGCAAGCAACATGCAGGTGTAGTGCTCATAGTCACAGTGAGATATTACATACTGCTTTGCACCAATCGATAACTACAGATGGCTTTCCAATCACGGCTTTCCTAAACAATGTTCACAAAAAGGGCCAGCAAAGAGCATCATGCTGCTTAGCTGCCTCCATATACAGCCAGGTCATTACAGAATTCTTGATTACAAGTTGCTGATTGTTTCTGTCCAGACTTATTGTTAGTATTTAATGAACAGTCTGTGGACAAGTAGGAAAGTCCCATCCACAAATCATTCTCTGCTCTCTGCAAGCAGGAGAAAGTGCTCTTCACTAGTGAAGCACAGTTTTGTTTTGCCCATTGCTCTACAGGAACCTCCTCCTGTTCAGTCTCACTATAGTGACCACTGAGTCCATGGTCTGCTGCAGCCTGTGGACAGTAGTGACCTTTTCCACTGTACATTATGGCTTGGACAGTATTGCACAAAACATACCATGCAATTCTAAATTAAAGAGTAAAATTCCTAATTAAAAATTCCTATCTTAAGTATAACTTTTACTTCAAAATAGCAGTGTCAAATTCTACAGTCAATCCTCATTTTGTTCCAATTCCTAATTCTACATTGAAGCATAATTTGAAATTGAAAATTTTAATTTTATTTGTTTTTCTATGTTATGTTAGTGTGTTATTTGTCGTTTATGTTTGTTACGTTATGTTTATGTATGTCCAAAGGCCTGCATATTTTGCCTGTACTGCAGTTAAAATGGCACACGTTGTGCCATGCAGAGACAAACACTGCCCACAGTGCACCTATTTCAAGGCCAAAGACGTGCAAGATTTCTCTCGCATTTTCTGCTTAAAGCCTCCAGATGCATGCTCACAGGCGTCCCAGCTGTTTGTAAACCCTAAGAAGGTATTAAGCATTTCTTGTTCTTGGATTGTCAGTATTTGACCTAAATCTGTGGACAAATACTCTGAAAATTCACATATTACACTCTAAATTCCATTTCTAAATCAAATTTCAAATCCCTAATTGAAAATTCTGTGGACAACCAGAATGAAGACTGTTCAAGCTGGTGCTGGCACCCTGATCTGGCCTGTGGCCCAAAAGGGGGTGGTTCCCTCTGTTTTCACGGTAGATGCATGGACGGTGTTATGCAAGAGCATATTGCGGTATTATAAATTGAAAAATCTCATTTTGCATTCTAAATTCCAATTTTAAGTTCAAGTGTGAAATGAATCATTAGGATTCTGATTTTATGTTCAAAATTCCAAATTGCACAGCCAAACTCTAAATTGGAAATTCTCATTTTATATTATAAATTCATATTCTAAATTAAAGTGTTAAATTTATCATAATTCTGATTTTATGTTCAGAATTCCCAATTGCAGAGCAAGAGTCTGAAATCAACTAAAGACCATGACATGAAATTTTTGTGTACAACATTACCAAGTTTGCATACAAATAATCTTGTTCAATTAATGCCATTAGGCTAATTACTATGAGATGTAAATATGAACTAACAATGTGTTGTGCAATTTTAAATATTATGCAGGTGACCTCCAGCTGCTGCTTTCAGATTTCTCATTAGGCACCCTCTTTATCTGTCCTAATTGCTGTCCGTGTTTCTATGATGTAGAAAGGGCAGGAAGTTCATACCAGTGTATGTATGCTGCCACGATTCCATTGCATTATTTGTCCATGCACCAAGGTTTCCCTGTTGGTTCAATGTTAACGGATGGTACTGCCCATACATCCACATGTTTTCGAAGTAGACTACAAAAGCCCCCACCCCTGGCACCTGGGGTGCAGTAGCCTCAGCACAAAAGTGGCTAGCACAAACGCCAGTGTTACAGTCTTTCTCACAAACACACACACATTTTCTTTGTGTCTGTATGCTGCCGCTAGTCCACAGGCCTGCACATTGCGCCATACAGCCTGCCCATAATGGGAATGGCACCCTCTATGCCAGGAGGCATGAACACAGCCTGCAACGCACCAATGAGCGCCTGTTCAAAATCACTTCTCGTCAAGTCCAAGGATAACGCAAGGTCTTGATCTTGCATTTCCTGCAGAAACCGTCGAAAGGCATGTTCAAAGGTGTCCCAGCTCCTTCCCGGCATCAAGAAGAGAGCCACGATTAAGTGCTTGCTATCCTTGTCAACATTAATAGTCAATATTTGGTCGAAATATGTGGGCAAGTGAAGAATGCCCCATCCACGAAAACCTTGAAAATTCTCATTTTACATTCTAAATTCCAATTCTGAATTATAGTGTGAAATATATAATTTTATTTTTGATTTTATGTTCAAAATTCCAAATTGCAAAGCCAAATTCTTAATTGAAAATCCTGATTAAATACAATGCAATTCTCATTTTTTGTTAAAATTCAATTTCTAAATTGAAGTGTAAAATCTGTGATTGAAAATTCTCATTTTGTGTTTGTATAATGTGCATCTGAGAAGGTCCTTCATGTACCAAGTTAGGGTTGCATTATTTGTTGTTGCACCACTTTCTACTCCTATTTCCTGAGCAAGTAGGGCCCTGTGCATGCAGGTGTCCAATAGGCTGCAGGTGCCCCAGACACCCTGAGTGCAGTTGCCTTCAGTAGATCCCACACTGTCTGCCCAAAAGCAAGTGGCACAAATGTGCACATATTTTCATTGTGGGTGTAAGCAGCCGCCAGTCCACAGGCCTGCACATTTCTGAAAATGACACCTGCTGTGCAGGCAAAAACACTGCCTGCAGTGCACCAGTGAGTGCCTGTTGAAGCTATGTTTCACTAGCAATTTCTCCCTGAGGCTTCAAAATGCAAATTGATGCACCTCCAGCTTTTTCCAGGCATCAGGAAGGCACTTCTCTCGTTCACACTGATGATCAATATTTGACCTAAATTTGTGGACAAGTAAAAAGAATGTTTGTGACTCTCTGCAAGCAGGAGGAAGAGCTCTTCGGTAGAGAAGCACAATGTGTGTTGCCCATTGTTTGCCTCACTGAAGAGCAGGAACGTACTCCTATTCAGTTTCTCCGACCACTGAGCCTGCAGCACCATGCGGCCAGGAGAAGCCGATTCTGTCTTTTTTCAGTATAGATTACTGCCTGGAAAGTGTCCGATTCCGCACTGTCAAATTCCAAATTTAAAATTTCTCATTTTGCATTCTAATTTTCAATTCAAAAATGGAGTGCAAAATTTGTAATTAGAAATCTGATTTTATGTTGGAAATTCAAAATTGCAGTCAAATTCTGAATTGAAAATTCTCAATTTGCTTTTTAAATTCCAATTTTACATTGAAGTGTGAAATTTCAGATCATAATTCTGATTTTATGTTCAAAATTCTAAATTGCAGAGCCAAATTCAGAATTGAAGATTCTCATTTTATTTTAAAGTGAAGTGTAAAATGTATCATTAGAACTGATTTTATGTTCAAAATTCCAAATTGCAGCCAAATTCTGAATTGAAAATCCTCATAATACATTCTCATGAAATTCTACAATCAAATAGAATTAAATTCTGATTTTCTTTTTGTTCTAAATTCCAATTTGAGATGTCTGTCAATTTGCATTTTTACATTCCGCAGTTCATAGACTTATTGTTGTTTACTTTGTTTTTCCTGTGGGTGTGTCAGGGCAATTTACATAGCTATAGCTCCAAAAATGATCATAAATTTACTAAGAGTAATATAGCTTACAGGTGCAGTGTTTACATAAATGTGTGTTGCTGTTGTATGAAACTAGGACGTGCAGCACCTCTGGACTTTTCTGAGGAATGTGTCCATAGTTGTCTCCCCCGCCTGAATGCCTGTTGCCGCTGAATGGCACCATTTGCTGCTTGGAGGTGCCCCAACACGTGCCGATTCGATCTGGCGCAGCGCTTCCAGGCACGTGTAGATATCTGGATGGGGTCTGCCCACCACCACAACAGCCATGAGGTAATAAGAATGTACGGTCTGTTTATTATTATGCCTTTGTTTACACCATGTTGTATGCAGTATAGTAGTGTGTGTGTGTACTTACTGTATTTCTAATCGTTAAGCTTTGTTTCTGTTGGCATCTGCAATTGTTGTTGTACTGGCATTTTGCATCACATAAGATGTGTGACTCATGAATTTACTATGTCACTTTTTGTGATGCTGTGGAAATGCTACATACATGTGCTCTGTCCAGGGATACGAGCTCCTGCTCATAAATGTCAGGGACAGGCAGGTCAGGCTCCTCCCGTGCCCAGTCTTTCAGCCTCGCCCGCAGCCTGTCTTCTGTTGCACAGGCAACCACAGGAGCACGAATGTGATCTCCTGGAAGAGAAAATTCATGGTATGGCAAGTATTGTCCTAGTTCATGTAGGTGTTCAACCCACTTTCAGCTCAAGATGTACCATATTTTCTGGTGTATAACCTGCATGTTATACACATTGAAAGAAAGAGTTGCAAAGAGGCAATGTGCATCTTTTACTAGTGTGTGCTATACAGGGTGTTCTTTTTTTTTATTCGTTGGATTTTTTAATAAAAAGCTATGACATCAGCAGAGATGCTGTTTTTGTGATTCATTTTCACATCAAGGCAGATATACTCTGGAAGACAGTATGTAACTACTAAACAACTAATTAGCTAAAATTTCCTCCTTAACTCTTCAATTAAGGGACTTTGGATAAAAGCGAGCCTTCAGAGTGAGAGACAATCCTCGATGAAAGTCATTCCACCTTCTACAAACCATGAAGTGAGTCCATACATTGAAATATCCATTGTCAAATATTGCTATGCGAATGAGGCAAAAGCACACAAACCAGATGCGCTGAGGAAAAAGGGTTCAATCCACGTCAGAGGGTGTGGCCCTATGATGTGCTGCCAAGACTTTGCAGCCTTGATAAGGCTGCGGGGACCAAGGATATGCACTTCTCAGGTGAACAGTTTCGTCTTTGCCTCATCTGGATACCAGTGTTTCGTGATGAATATTTTAACGCACATGCTCATTTCAGGGTTTTTAGAAGGTAGAATGGCTTTCATCGAGAATTGTCTGTCACACTGGATGCTTACTTTTATCCTAAGTCCCATCATTAAAGAGTTAATTAGTGAATTTTACATAATTAATCACCTAGAAGCTACATACTAGTATTTTCGAGAGGACGTCTGCCTGGTCTTACAACGGAACTGCAAAAACCGCATCCCTACCGATCTCGTAGCTTTTTTAATGAAAGATCTGTGATCAACCAAAGAAAAAGACACTCTGCATATCAGTTCCTTTCCAAAAATTCAACCTTTCTGGGAGATGTCAGGTGACTTGTAGCCGGATAGCCATGCATGGAGTTTCATTGCTGCACCCCATTACGACGGGGCAGATGTCCGGCAAAAACGGGACACTACCTATTGGGTTGCAGATGGATAGCTGCTATCCTTTGCAGCGGGATTGCTCCTGACTGAGGGCGACATAGCACACGAGTCAGATGGGGTTCCCCAGATATCTTCGGAATACCCGTCTACCCTGCTGTTTTCACGTGACCTCACGTTCTCTATATCATCACTCAGGTGGCAGACATTCCTGCTTTAAAATAGAGGAAGTACCTTGTAGGTAACTAAAATGTAATAATAATATAATAGTGAGAACAGTAGGTAATAACCCGTACTTGGACAAGACGTGTTCCTCTCTAGTTCCTGCTCAAAACTGGGAATTGCATGACGTAGATGTTCGTTATCTATCGGTGTGCATCACACATGTAACTGTCAATTTCTGCAAATTTTAAGTGGTGTGTGTTATACGCTGGAAAATCGATAAAGAACGTATAGCAATTTATATTCCATTCAGTATAGTTTCCTGTATACACGCTCTTATCTTGCATTCGTAGGTCTCTCCTTGCACACAAGCAATTAACAATTTTCTGGACCAATGGGCCATCCCGTGTTATAGATTGTGATTAATGAAGCAAAGTCACACCAGACCTGAACCAGTTTTGCGACCGTTGAGAGACCTTCACATAGGGGCACCTGCTTTGTCGCCACCTGGGTCTGTGAGGAGAATACAGAGAAGCACCACGTCACAACAAGCAAATGTCACTTTCCAATAATATAGCAAGTTGAAGTAAGCCATCCCACAAATAAATGTAGTAAAACAAACCATCGAATTTCAGTTCGGTTTCCTAGCATATCTGAACCTTGTATATTTGTCCCTTTATTTAGATAAATGTAAGCAGTCTTCTTCTTGTGTAGGGGAAGGCTGTGAGGAAGCTATAACATGCTCCATTGGTTTATCCAGAACTCCAAGCATGGGGGTAATTATTACACATATATCATTACCAGCATCTCATAATAACTGAAGTAGCCATCCCTGTGGGGTTTACACATTAGGGGGTGTCACCAAACATGAGGGGATTGGAAAAATAAATATGAGGGGATAAATGAGTCTGTGTCTTGTTTTGCTAGTGTTGATGAAACACAACATTGTGCTGTTTTCCTAGTGCAGTTTGAGCTGCTGGGTATTCATACTTACCACTGATCTCTTGCAGCTGCCCTTCCACAGTCCGAGCAACAACTGGGCAGTTGATCATCCAATACTCCTTGCATTTCTACATGCTGGAGTACGCTGGAGGACGTACTTATATCCGTCCACATGCAAGGAGTCTTTTCCTTTCCGAGTTTCGATGAATTGGCCATCCATCTTGCCACTTCAGAATCTTTGCACCAAACGTCTGTGTTGCGTGTGCGTGCGGGCGAAGCGAACACGTGCAAATTTTATTTTGTATGGTGTAATGATACAAGAAGCGTAAAGTGAGAAATAAATATATTTTCAGAAATGCAGCGACCCAGTTTGTGTAAATGTACAAATGCTTTACGTTGCAGTGTTAGTCATTCTAGAGAGATCACAGAGAGAGGGGGGTTCGGTATCGAACGTACATGTTAACCCATATGGCCCATACAGGTCTGCAGGACTATGGCAATGCAAGTTCAGTCTAGGAGAGGACCCAGGTGCCTTAGGCCACTTATTCCATTTCCCCATGAAAGTGCCTGGCAAACATCAGCGCAATTTATTTGTTTTTGAGCCAGTGGGAAACCGAAACATAACGTTGTCAAGACCGTTACTCCGGCCATTGTTGCGATCTTCTGAATGGCCTCTCAGCATTTTGCTTGTCAGGCGAACTGTGAAACCGGTATGAAAGTTGTTGTGAAAGGTTCACGATTTCGAACCCAGGCAATTGACCCAAACTCGTCGTTGAGGAGCTGCCCCTCGTTTCCAGTTTCCTGGATGCAATCGGAATTGACTCAAACACATTTGTAGGCTCCTAGCTTGATTGTTGCTGCTCATGCAAGCATAGCAGATGTGACGTATGAAGTGCACGATGAAGGAAAAAAGGTTTATCAGGTTTCGCTTCCGCACGATGTCGCTTGTATTGATGGTCGAGCTATGCCCTACACACTTAAAAACAGAGCTTCACAGCATGGCATGCTCCCAGACAACCATCATCCCGCATGACAACATTCACTCTCTTCTCTTGTTGAAAACTGGAGACGTGCACCTTTTTTGTGTCACTGACAAGGTTCCTAATTGTCATAAAAAAGATGTACGCTTCCCGTTTTCAGCAAACCAAGGGAGAGAACAATCTCACTCGGGATGATTGTTGGCTAGGAGCATGCTTTGTGTTGAAGTTTATTTCTATGAAAGGAGAAGTTCCGAAAAAGTGGTCTAGCTGTCCGCCACCTGTAGGAACTCTTTTCATAGTGTGAAACCAAAACCGAGTCAATGAAAATTCCCATTGCATTAACCAGTAATGTAATGAAATCAAATTCTCCCTTTCGGTTCACTTTCTCCATTTCGTTTTTTTTTTTTTTTTTTTTTTGCGTGTGTGCGGCATGTGTGTGTTCAGCTATCTGGGTACCTTTCTTTTATGATTGTTCTGTTGTTCTGTTTGTTGGGGAGTTCTGAATCATCTAAAAGTACAATACCCAAGGCACCAAGGTATGTCTGGTGTGGTAGTTTTCAGACGTACGGGATCTGGATCTAATTCTGTACATCAGCTGTTGACTCCCACAGGTCAACATGGCAGCTTTGAGGCATATTGAGTCCAGAATATTGTGTCCCGATGTAGGAATGCTTCCACTTCAGCCTACCTTCTGCTGGAACCCATGTTCCAAGGTAGGAGGTTCCGCTCAAGTAGAAGCAACTTATACAACATAAATTGCTGCACAAAGCAGAAACTGCAAACACGCTAACAAATGAATAAAGTGACAATCAGCATTAAATTCAAATATTTATTTTAACAATAACTAACACCCCATAACAGGTATGATAACAGATATACTACAAGTAGTGTGCATGCAGCAACAGTGGCAACACTATGAGAAAATAATGTGATATCACACAATTTGATGCAAAGTTTGAGACATGTATATGTGAAATCACAAAGGTCATTTTTCAGTCGCTCGTTCTCATTTAACTGTCCGACAAAGTAAGTCCGTCCCGTGCAAGCGGGACAATGACACATCATGAAGGCAGTTCAGATAACGATAGACAAGTGTCTGGTCGTCTGGTCACTACTGCACCTCTTGGTTCAGATTGAGCACTTGAGTGTCAACCGTACTACACACGGCCGCTTGCCCTTTGTCGTAATGGAGCTTGTGCACGGGCTCAGGAACAAAATGCATAACGGAGCATACGACTACACAAATGCAAAGACGTTCACATTTTTATATGGTCGGCGAAGGTGAAATGTAGGAGGAAACACAACCGCCATTTCCATTCTGAGTTGATGCCGATGTCGCTTGGCCGCATTTTACGATTAGAGCATTATGGCTATAGTTTCGGTTTGACACGGGAAAGCTCATGTCTCTCAGCATAAAGCCAATCAACAATAATTGTATTTTTTTTTTTTTTGCAATCTACTTATGTACGTGGAGTTATGTGAACCTTGCACACTTTTGGGTATTTATTTATTTATTTGTTTCTTTTATTTACTTATTTTATTATATCGGGCATAAATTATTTGCACACATTTGTGAAATTAATTTCGGCTTCTTTTTTTTTTTGCTTTATATAAGCCAAGATTATCCTCACAGCGTTCACAGCCAAGAATCTCGCACGATCCAGCGTACTCGCTGGAACATCCCATTTCTAGCTCGGCTCCAGCAGGGAACCATCCGGGTTTCGGAATGGAAGTTGGATGGTTTCAGAATGGAACTTCAAACAGCACTCCTATATTATCTCCATGACAGCACTAGACCCAGCATGGAAACAGCCTTGGCCAGCCCAGCTCCAGCATGGGATGGCTTTTCCAGGCTGGTTCCAATATGGATCCAGGCTATCTTTCTTTTTTCTTTTTTTAATAACTAGGCATACATGAATGCTGCGTACCGATTTCACCATCTTTTCAAACCTCCTTTGCTGTATGTGTCTACTCAACTCCATATAATGTCGTGTATCAGTTTTGTGAGCGAATCACGGGTGCGCGCGTGGGCGTCAACATGGCGGAAATTCGTAGTAGACGACGCAGTTGTCGTCACCCTTCCGTAAGCCACAACCGGTGGCTGCGATGGTGGTAGTGGTGATGGCTCGTCGTTGTCGGCCTCAGACACGGCTGACGCCCTAGGGGAATGTGTGTCCTGGGCTGCATTCGGGAACTGTGTCGACATATGTTCGAAAGCGTCTGAGGGAACCCCTGGAAAAACCCCAGACACAAACACCAAGCCGGCACCGGGATTCGAACCCGGGTATCTCCCAGTCTGCAACGCAACGAAACCGCGGTACCTCCTCACGAGCATGTGTTTTCAACCAGTAGCAGACGACATTTCAGAGGGCGCCACTCAGATGGGAATGCAAATACAGCTGTCGCGCGTGGAAAAACACGTATCGTCTGCATCGAATAGGAATCACCCTGTGTATGTACTGTTTGCGTATACCATTTAATTCTGCAAACAAATATGCGAGCACTAAAAAATGACACGTAGAATAAAGTGCCTCCCTTCTTTTTCCTCACAAAAAAAAAAAAAAAGGTGGCGGGGGGGGGGGGGGGGGGGGGGA
Organism: Ornithodoros turicata; assembly: GCF_037126465.1. Taxonomy (NCBI): domain Eukaryota; kingdom Metazoa; phylum Arthropoda; class Arachnida; order Ixodida; family Argasidae; genus Ornithodoros; species Ornithodoros turicata. The sequence goes on along the minus strand of NW_026999376.1, from coordinate 182,484 downwards.
AGAAAGATCAGTTGGCAAACAGCAGTAAAACGTAACAGGTGTCACGATGCCGTTCATCGAATGTGAGAACCTGGGTGTACAGCGATTAATTCGCTCATAGAGGTGAGCGCATGTACCCGCAGATAGTCCCGCAGTTTTTTTATTCATCCCGCGCACAATCCCAGCGCTTTGGAAATCGAAATCCCTTGAGCAAGTATCGTCAAAGCGAAAACAATTTTTTTTACATCACTCTATCACCACTGAACCAATCTACTACGACTTTGCTTACTCATGGACTGATCATACAGTACTGGACAAATCAGGGAAGAAGCAAAAACGAAACTGAAAGCCATCGCGAATTTTAGATAACTTGGCTAAAAACGTAATACTGTAAACCGAGTGGGAAACATGGCTGAAACGCGTCATCATTTTCCATAAAACGTTGTTCTGAACGTGACTGTCTAAAAAGGAGCCTCTCAAACGAGGCTTGTTAAACCGGCGGGCTCCGGACAGACCTTGCATCGCTTGTTTCTTTTTGAACAATTGTCCCAATAGAATTACGGGTACCTATATAGTGCCTAATGCTTCAGTAATAACTGTGAGAATACGTATTTCGAAAAGGCATATGGAAGCATATGCGAGTATTCGACCCCATTTCTTCCTATGCCTATTTAGTGCAGGGTCACTTGATTTTTCATGTTTACTGGACAACTACTAGTGAAACTTATTTGTGATTGTGCAGCTGAGTTGTACGGCTGTAACCTTAACCTTGACTGTCTCTAGCCAGTACCTTATCCAAGGGTTTGGTTCGGGAGCGGATGGGCAGAGGGCGAGACCTTCATCCCTATGCGAAGTCTCCATCGACCCTCTCAGAAAATTACTTATGGCTCATACTAAAATCTCTCTCCTGAAACAAGGGAAAGGGTGCAGGCTAGCTGGTATAGATCCATGAAGTATAGATCCATAGATCCGAGAGACACTGATACAGAAGACGACACACGTGGGTTCTCAGACACAGAAATAATTTATTGAACTCATGTTCTGAGGCTGGAACAACATAGAAAGGACAAACACATACAAAGTAATCCAGAAGATGTGGGTTCGAGTCCTACAGCTGGCTAACCTTTTCATTGACTTTCATCTTTCGTATTTTATTGGTTCATCTCAACTTAAAAGCTAAAAATCTAGCTTTTAATTTTTAGCTTTAGCTTTTTAGCTTTTTTATTTAGCTAAAATTTTTAGCTTTTATGTTGAGATGAACCAATAAATTTTTGCTGTGTCTGAGAACCTACGTGTGTCGTCTTCTGTATCAGTGTCTCTCTGTCTTCTTGATGGCTCTCTCCTGAACCTCGATCCGTATGTCGACCGGGTAACTCAATTTCTTTCCAAGCTTTCGTTCTCAGTCTCATGTAACCATCACATATCTTCAACTGTTCCTGTCCTTTCGGGAGTGCAACAGGGCTCAGTTCTTGGTTCCCTCCTATTTCTTATATATATATATATATATATATATATATATACTAAAACAAATAGGTTAATATATCAGACGGCTACGAAGTTGAATAACAGTGAAATAATAAGGCTTGGACTACAGATTACAGGAACGTTAACAGAAACTAATTTATTTATTGGGCAATTTAACACATAGATTAAAAAAAGAATGGTCGACGTTTCGACAGTGGCACTGTCTTCGTCAGGACAAAAAAAAAAAAAGTCCTGACGAAGACAGTGCCACTGTCGAAACGTCGACCATTCTTTTTTTAATCTATGTGTTAAATTGCCCAATAAATAAATTAGTTTCTGTTAACGTTCCTGTAACCTGTAGTCAAAGTCTTATTATTTCACTTTTATATATATACTATATATAGTATAACGACCTTCCTTAGGGCATATCATCCACTGTCAGACTATTCGCTGATGATTGCGTTGTCTACAGGGAAAATTACTATGCTGCTGATCGAGTACAGCAACAACAACAGCTTTATTTTGAGGGGATGGGAGCATCATTGCCAGGGGCAATGCTCTGCCCCATTGCTCGTGGTGCAGTAGAAGAGAGAAAACAACGCGAATTCAGAATCGCAAGGGGAGGTGGTGAAAAATGGAGGGTGAATGGTTGCAGCAGCTTTACATGTCAACTGCCGACACTACCTAGGTGGAAATTTTTTTGCAAGTGGAACCACGTGCAAGTGCTGTAATAAAAAGATTCCCAGATTCCCATTTTGGAGAACCATGCAGAAAGCCTGAGCCTCTCAAGAAGGCACGTACGGGCTCAAGGGCTGACAAATTTGGTTGTCAGCACTTGGGCCGTCGCATGTTCATCCTTCTCGAGTGTGCTGCAAAGCTCAGAGTTATTCGTTCAGGACCTTTCCACCAGCTGGCCTGCGCGCATCTGGCATTGCCGACATGCACCTGAAGCTGAAAATACGTAGAGGCTCAGGAAAATTCAGCAAACCAGTAACAATATTAGGAAGGGAGCCGCCGATGTGTCAAGCAGAGACTTCCTGACCAACCCATCACGTTCAGCACCGAACACCTTTTTGCGCTTTTAGTTGGGCTCGATGAAAAGTTTTGTTGGTGCTCGGCGTCATGAATACATTCAGGGACAGACGCTACAAAGCATCAAACGCCTGAGAACGTTCAAAGACCTATGAATGGTGGCTATTTTCAGGAAAACCAGGCAGCGAGATCAGTTTCGCGACGGCGAACTAGTGCGCTCCGCTGCGTTGCATCAAACGGACTCGTAACTACCGCCCTCTAAACCGGGCCCAAAAAGATTGCTCAAACGAACCGGCCTTACCTCTGAGTGTAGAGCATATGGTTATGGAGACATCAGCTGTTTCTTGTGTTATCTGTTATTTGAAGAGAATGCGTGGGGATGTGTGATTTACAGCAAATGTAAACTGCCAGAAGCAAAATTGCTGGTGATGCATTTATAGCTGAACCTGACAGCAAAGATCGCAGTGAATATACACAATTTCGTCGTGGCCGTATGGGTATTTAATGCTTGGATGTGTCTCTGTGTGTGTATACGTGTGGTAGCTTTGCAACACCGGTATGTGGAGAGAGTTTGATATGGCAGCATAAACCTATAGATAAAAAGTAAACTGCATACAGTTAACACCGCGAGGGACAACGTAAGACAGCCAATGACCCAATGCTGATGACATCTGCGGGGTGGTGGTTTGGGGACCGTATCAAAAACCTGTTTCTTTTTTTCTTTTTCCCGGAACGAGTAACAGAGTCGGTGGCATTTTCGGTGGCACACCCACCAGTTATCCACGGAGATCTTTGAAGGCTAAATCCATACTGATGAGGTCATGTATGCAGATTCATGTACCCATCAATGGGCTAAGGGGTTACGTGCATAGAAGCGGGCGGGCGCGAATGTGCATAAGGATACTCCCTATGTATGCGAACCAAAAAAGAACAGGTGACTGTCTTTGTGTTATTCACTTCCAGGAAACTGTGGGGATATACAGGTGGAAATTTTTGTACCAAACATAGGGTATTTGAAGCATCAGCAACTGCTACTATGATGCCCATAATGCCTCTTCCATATGTATTCCTTTCCTCTGTACGCATTTCTTTCTTTGTTGTATTCCTTCCGTCTGATGGCTCATACTAAAATCTCTCTCCTGAACCTCGACCCGTATGTCAACCATTGGATAACTCAATTTCTTTTGAAGCTTTCGTTCTCAGTCTCATGTAACCATCACATGTCTTCAACTGTTCCTGTCCTTTTGGGAGTGTCACAGGGCTCAGTTCTTTGTTCCCTCCTATTTCTTATATATGTTAACGACCTTCCTTCAGGCATATCATCCACTGTCAGACTATTCGCTGATGATTGCGTTGTCTACAGGGAAATCAATTCTCCTGCTGACCAACTATCCTTACAAAGCGACCTTGCCCCAATTCATTGTTGGTGTGACGAGTGGCAAATGCCCCTGAATACATCTAAGTGCTGCATCATGTCACTTTCTCGACGACGTGCCTCCTGTCTTCCTCCTTTCTGCTACATAATTAACAATAAAGCATTCATCGGAGCAGATTCCTACAAATATGTTGGCGTTCATCTATCTTCTAACTTAACTTGAAACGAACATATTAATCACATCATGTCAAATGCTTCTCGCTCCTTGGACTTTGTCAGACGCACTCTAAGATTAGCCCCTGCTCATCTCAAACTTCTAACTTTCACCACCCTGGTACGAAGCAAGTCGAGTACGCATCTGCAATATGGGACCCTCCCTAAAACTATCTCTGTGAAGCCATTGAAGCCATTGAAAACTGCATTGTCCGCTTCATTGTCAGTGACTACTCTTCCACTACCTCAGTTTCCACGTTAAAAATAATTCTCAACCTTGAGGCACTGGAAGATTGTTGTGGCTTTGTCAGATTAACCCTCTTTCATAGATTTTTTTCACCTTGCCTTCTCAACAATCACCTCACTCGCCCGAGTGTCATTTTCCCTCGCTTCAATCACACTAACAAGGTCACTCGGTTGCACTGTATTCATTCTCTCAACCATTTTTTTGCAACACTACCATTGAGTGGAACAACCTCTGATCATCAATCACAACTATTGATGACCATGCAGTTTTCCGTAGCTCCCTTTCTTCACCCGCAATTCCAGCGTTAGTTTTTTTTTTTTTTTCCCTCTTGCTTACCCGTTGGTGTTTGCTTTGATTTCTTATTTCTCTGTGGCTTTACCTTGTCAGTGTACCATGCCATGCTGTTCCAATGTACTGATGTTCCCACCCACATGTAATGTTCCCAGACCCATGGGGTTTTTTGAAATAAATAAATAGTTAGTGAAGATAGCAGCAGCATTTTTCACAGGCTGTACATTTTAGGGTGTTTTTAGATGGCTGTTAATAAACTGGAGCTTCCTCAACGTCAAGGTATGGTTAGGACTCTTTGGTGTTTCTTTTTTCATGAACGCTGGCTATGGGATTCAGTTCTTGTTAACAGATTCAGTGCCATGAAGGAGAAGAGTTGTGCAGAGTGTAAGAAAATATCATATTCTGGATGAAACTCCCCATTCATCATCTGAAAATAAAGTTGTTCCTTTTTGATGTGCACTTGAGTTACTGTGATCTACTCGGGTGAAAGTGAATATGAACATCCACTTGTAGCTTTGACATATATATATATATATATAATATCCAGGAGATTACGTTCCTTACATTGGGGCACACACTCAACATCTTTTAGAGAAATCTGGAGCTACTAGATAGCATGAATATCAAATCTGCCCATGGCATAACACTACATGAAAAAAATAGTACGAGTTGCAGGTTAATGTGAAAAACTTTCCTCCCAGTGTACTTAACTGAATGAACAGGATCCCCAACAACAAGATAACTATGGTCTTGAAACACAGCTGTACACACATTAAACAGCCTCTTTTATTATCATCTGCACCTACTATATTGAAACATGCCATCTAAAACATGGTTACATCAATTTTAAGAAGTTGCTTTCATGACGTGATGTTGTGAATACCTGAAGCCCTTATATCTTCAATTTAATGCATGTTCCTTTGCCTTTAGCAGTGTCAAACTCGCCATCTGCAGCCAGTGAAGCTGTTCTGGTGTACGTGGGACTACATCAAGGCTGCTGTTAGAGACTTTTTCCCTTTTAATCAAGGTCTGCTTTTATAGCAGGAAGGTATTTCCATAACTGTCAAATAACAAAGATAACAAAATAAAATTTGTAATTAATTCCGTTCAGTAGTCATCCAAGTGAAGGTTCGAATACAACTCATTTAATACAGTCAAGATTAGACGAACATTATACACATAGCCGGCTGACCATCAATCTGCACGTCCGTATATCACGGAGTCCACACCCGAAATAAGTCTTCTTTGCAACAGAACACACAAATATATGAGCATATAGAGACTTCAAGGCATACGTAAAATAGGAAGTATGTCTTGTTTGAATAGTATGTAGTATTTTTTGAATAGTTCGGCTGCTACTGCATGCAAATCTGCATCTCTCAGTCAGCTGGACTCATGCAGTTTCACTTTGTCAGAACTGCTTGGTCCATGGCAAAATCAAGCCCACAACGCTCTGTGCTAAAAGCACTTCTAAACTCCTTGGACACCGTAGTACGTCAGCCCTTACTCTGAGGTGATTCATTATTGAATTTCACCACACTGCCACAAAGGGGTAGGACATCACCCCTGGCATTGAAACTCTCCAATCATTAAAGATGGTAAAAATCCCATTGCAGGGAAACACTTAAAGGACAGCATAAGACGCAGACGCTTTATTTTCCAACTTTAGTCACTCGTATCTCCAACTCTCAAGTCATCATTAAAATAAAGTTGTTGCTCATGGGGATGTTTGGTTTGTATCGGGGGTGCTGTGAAGGCACACCCTAACATTTCACTCTTGCTGTCAACTGGTCACAGAAAATAATGCTACCTGATCAATACTTCACCATGAAGAAAGCAATGCCATAGTTTCCACTAGTCCTTGAAACCCTTGACTACACTGAAATAACTTTTTGAAGGCTTTGAAAAGTGTAATTTTCCCACAGTCCTTGAAAACCTTTGAATTTGCACCTTTTTCTTATTCCCACGGATCTGCAGTGCAAACTCTACATCTCCGATATGTACACAATGGCTCGAAAACACAAGAATTAGCGCTCATTGTAATAACAACAACTTCATTGCGAGATGATGAATGGGGACTTTCATCGCCAAGGGCGATACTCTGCCTCATTGCTGGTGGTGATGCAGGGAATTAAATAATGAGCCCCTTCACAATAAGGATACCATTCTGGATGCTATGGGACCATAGTATCCAGAAAGGTGAAGAGAGCTTTGAGGGCAGAGCGTTACTAGGCTATATGTGGCCGGGGACCAAACAATTTTTAGAGAGAGAGACGGGGGCAAGTGTCCTGCTAGTGCCTAGACCTGGAGAGTGTGGTTCAGGAAGCTTGGTAGTGTGGGCAACGGAGAAGAATGTGCTCGAGATCTTCAACAGCACCGCAGTGACAGCATTGGGGAGAGTCAATTTGTCTCAGGCGGTAACACCACTGCGCTGTAAAAGCAACATTGAGGCACATTCGATGAACTAATGCGGCATCTTGACGAGAGGTATGTTGAGGCATGCAGAAAGCGAGCGCTGGATCAACTCTGCTCAGCATGGCTGGGGGAAGAATGTCAGCGGTCATTCGGCGGGAAGCCAGGGAGGTCATGAGGCATCAAAGTACGGAACGACAATCTCCTCTCAGCAGCGCAATACGCGTCCGTCTCCGAGACGAGAGAGCTGCTTCTGCCACACTGTCGGTCAGTTCATTCCCTTCGACACCGCAGTGGGCCCATTGGAAAACCAGCCTGTGACCTGCTTCATAGCCAAGGTTGTAAGCCATTAAGACATCCATCACCAACGGTGTGGGTGAGCCTCGGATGCCCGAATTTTCAATAGCTTGCAGCGCAGATGTAGAGTCAGTGAACACGACCCATTCCCGTGGGGTAAAATCAACGATGTGCAGCAGAAAAAAAAGTACGGCATAGAGTTCCGCAGCTGTGGATGAGCTCATTCTAATAAGAATGAGTAGTGGAAACAAGAAGTATGACGAATAAATGGCACCCTTCGTTGTATTAATTTGCTTCCTTTCTTTCCTATGATCTTTAAAGGTACTGTAAAGCAGTAGACAAGCAGGATATGCTGGCGACGTGCTTGAGACTTTGTTACTTGTAAATCCCATATGCGGAACCATACGACCGACAACGCTCTCTAAATATGTTTAATTTATCATGAAAAATCCGGCGTAGTGCAGCGGCGCTACGCCTGGTGTCGAACAACCCCCTGTGCAGCGGGCAACACTGTCGAATCTGTATTATGCATGCAGCACTATTTTGTCGCGTATTATTTCGTATCATATTTCCATAGGAGTGCAGAGACCCCTGTTTAGTGTGTTTTTTGCGAAATAAAATCAAAAAGAAACAGCGCTGTTCGGCTGTCGGGCCCAGTGTTATACGCATGCAACGTGGTTGCCGCCGTACGCGGCTGAGAGTACGAATCCCTTCCGAATACTAATACAGTGTTGCCCATAATCTTTAATTGTAATTTTTGTAATTAACTGCACCACCGATTGGAATGAAATTTGGGCCGTTTTTGTACTGATGGCTTGGACTATCGAATAGCCATGCTGAATAAAATTCGGCTAGCTTCTGCTGCTTTACAGTACCTTTAACATTAAGAGACCTTCAATCATCGATGAAAGTCACTGAAAAGGTTAGCCAGCTGTAGGACTCGAACCCACACCTTCTGGATTACCGGTCCAGGACTCTACCAATTGAGCTAAGCTAAGCGACTTCCAAGGATGCGTCATCTGAAGGGACAAACCAGCCACTCTCTCTCACTCATCCTCCTTTCACTCTTACATTTTTGCTCACTTATAAACACATTTATACGACGGGGTCGACACAAGCAGCAACTGTTGAACATGAGACAACTGATGTTCTGAGGCTGGAACAACATAGAAGTATGTATGTTTTTGTCCCTTCTATGTTGTTCCAGCATCAGAACATCAGTTGTCTCATCCTCAATCATGTTTGTGATCACTATTTATGCTAGGGACCCCTGGCAAGGGGTATTAGATAATGAGGAGGACTGAAAAAGGTGCGATACCAGCTACTTCATTGAATGCAGCACTCCCCATGCAGCTATTCTGTCGTGTGATGACTCTAGCTTATAAATATTTTCGTGAAATATGGATAGCCATAACACTTAGACCCCTGGCAGAACGACAGTTGAACCTTGAAAGGTCCTTGAAACACCCTTGAATTGTTTATCCAAAATTGTTTGGGAACTGCATTCTCTTCAGAGTAATATTTATCTGACTTGCGGGAAAACATGTGGAAAGTAGGTCTGTACTTTTATGCACTGTGCACAGCCCTTGTATGTTACAAAAATTCAGTCTGCAAAATAGAAAGCCTCATTATTCAGCTCATAAAACTCCTCAGCTAAATGGTTTCTTCAGAGGCGTAGAAAGTACAACGTGACAAGCAGATGGGCGATTACAAATCACCGACTCAGGTGAAATCCTCCACCCTCTACGTGCATAAGTTTTTTTAAAACAAACTGTGTCATGGTATATGGAATTTGAGACATTTTGTGAAGTGTTTGGAGATTAATGATGAAAGGCTGATGAGGCTTTGTATGTATTTGTCCTTTCTATGCATTCCAGCCTGAGAACACCAATTGCCATCATGTTTGGAGAGTCTCGTTCTAATTTTTCTCAACACTATTTTTTAATCAAACTTTTCTACGCTAGTTATTATGCCATAACCTTCACACTATTGGTCTGTAGTTACTGTCAACAACAGGTCTGTAGCACCTTGTGCCATATAGAAGTAATACATAAGTAAAATACATGATCCGTATGAGTTTTTAGGAGTGTGCATGAGTTTGTGGAATGCCATCTTGACTACTTTCCACATACCTAGAATTCAGACATAGTTCACACAACTTAATCATAAATTACCCGCAGTGACAACCTCTCGGCGACAGACATTGCTCCTACACGGATGATGAAGTCAACGTAATTTCTTGGAGATGCGAAGATATGCAGTGACAGTAAAAAAAGGATGCAACGCGACGTACACCAAACTGTACACCACTGCTAGAATGAACACCCGGCACTGCTTTGACAGCGACAAAGCAATACCCCAATACATATATTTTAACTCAAGAGCAGCAAAATAAAATACACGCAGTACTAATCAACACAAGCAGTCAACCGCAGCACGTCAAAATATGAGACCGTCGAAAAGGCTATGCAACACAGGTTTCGTCTTGTCTGGTTAATCCTGTTTATTCCCCGTCCACCAAGCACAGCAGAACAGATCACTCACACAAGTCCATCAACCGACATTTTCATCAAAGAACAATAAATCGCAGAAGCACACGGGCGAGCTTGTACCTGGTACTTCCGGCAGATATTCTCGTCCCCAGGAGAACTCACTGAGGGAGGGAACTACCAGGAACTACATTAGACGCGGATGCAGAGAGCCTCGGCTGCTCATCTTGTCGACCAATCACAGAGGGTTTATTTCGAGGGTTTTATTTCGCTGGATTGATAGTACAAAGTTTATGTTTACGTCTTTATTTTTCCATCGTGGATATGTACACGATTGATTTTGACGTGTTTATTTCGAGGGTTTTATTGTTATAGGATTGATTTTTCAGGGTTTAATTTTTACATGGTGTATTTCAGCGGACTCCCCATGGGGCTGGGGGCATCTTTCGATGTCGGTTGTTTGTTGGCGTAGAATTGTGATTGAAGACTTATTTTGACGGGAAAAACGTCCTCTTTTCAATGGCACTGGTCACCCGTACACGCGGCTTTCTGCTTTCTGGATGTAGCGCGAGGAGAGCATGGCGGAGAGCATGGCGGAGAGCCGTTACAGCCAGGTGGCGCCATTGGAGCTTGGAATTCCTCCAGCTCAATTGGAAGGGAAATCTTAGAAGCGTTCGGACGCATGTCCAGAGAGCTCTCGTTCGGGAAGCGTCTTTCGTCGTAGTTTTGGTGGTTTTGGTGCCCCGCAGTGCTGTGACTGTATTTCATGCCTTACTAGTGGTATCTGGACCTGTTTGTGTGTGTGTACCTTGGAAGACCGAAAGCTGTTGGATTTCGTGAATTGAAGGTGAGTTGTGTCCATGTAATGCCATGTTTCGTGCAAATTTTGCTTTGTATTCTTCCAAGCGTGTGGGTTCCTATAACTTTATCCGCTCAGTGCGATTATTACCCTATTGTTACCTATTTCCTTATCCTCCATCTGTAATCTTGTGCTCTTACCCTGTTGGTTAACCTGTATCATCACTTAACATCAGGTTGATATCATGTGTGATGCTTCAGCGGCCCTGCTACAGGGTACCGGTGCTCTAAAGATACAGATCTTCCTTTTTTATTAATTCATAATAACTCAGCTTGGGTCATGCATATTTTCCCCGAGTGTGGAAGGAATATGTACAGAATGTAAATAATTGCGGATATTATAACTCAACGTGCATTGTTTTCACCCTGTTCAGGTAATGCCTTACTGACACCCTTGCTGTAGCCCCACTTGTCATAGTTAATTGATCTTACTGCTAACAAACAAAACCAGTGTCTTTGGACCACAAGTAACAGCATATGTGGAACGTCTGGTTAACCTGTGCACGAGTTTGGCATATTTTATGTGACACATAATGTATTATCCCTTGTTAAATCTAGCTTCCTAACTCACTTTATTTTTCAGATGCCTACAAGAAATATATCTTAGAGCTATCATCTAGCATGATCTGTAAAGGTGTTGAAGACGCTGTACATCAGGCAAGAGTGTGATTGTTCAACAGACATGTCAGAGGGATGATGAACGATATCAATAAAAAAAAAAAAAGAAGCTGCATGATTTGTTATTTCCTAATATACACAGCACAAAAGGGTGCACAAATTATACAGGATCACCACGAGAGACTTGGACCTATTTGCATGTAGGACCCAACGTAGGTCCCACAATCAAATAGGATCCTGTTTATATGTAGGATCGCATTTGCATGTAGGTCCCACAACCAAATAGGATCCTGTTTATATGTAGGATCGCATTTGCATGTAGGACCCACAATTAAACAGGATCCTATTTGTATGTAGGTTCCTTCATCATGTAGGACCTGGTGTCATAATACCATATGGAGTCAAGTAGGAATTTCCAATAGGGTGTCTTCCCGCATTGCATCGCAAACAACGATCAGCATCAATATAGCGTCGGCGACCGGCTGACAACGGGACAACAATAGAGCACGGCGAGGGAGGTCGCTTAGCCGTGAGGCCGTGATGTCGCATGACGCGATTCAAGTTAGGCTCCTCCTAATGGCCAAACTCTCCCCATAAACGGCTCTGCATTCGTTGAGGTCGGACGCGTTTGTTCTCGCATCTGGATTTTCGCGTTTCGTTGTGGCTCAGGGCTCCTCTGGTGCACTGAACTGCTGTGGACGTGTTATTCTGCTCTACAGGTGATGCCTGGACATGCTTTCTTGTGTGCGTGTTGGAAGATACGTCCAGAAGCTCTTAGATTTGGTGAAGTAAAGGTTAGTTGCGTGCCAGTAGTGTCATGTTTCGTGCTTCTTGTTCAGTATCCTTTCCAGCATGTGGGTTCGCCCTACTTTATGCTCTCAGTGTGAATATTACCCTTGTGATTCCTATTACGTTATCTCTATCCGTTAGCTCAGTGTCCCTATTGGTCCAACGCCTATCAGGGTGAAGATGTCACATGTGATGCTCCAGTGGCCCCGCTACTTACGACGAATTTGTGAATTTCAGATGCTTTTCGCGGATGGATTTGCGTGAACAACGCAGATGAGCCAGCACACACACGACGTGGGAAAATGAACAGATACGTCACGGAAATGTTGAAAGACAGCAAGTAAGTCGCGTCAAAGTACGCTGCAGAGCTCTTCACTCATTTGTGTTTACTGTGAAACAGATGAGGCATACACCTCACCCATGCAACTCCGTCATCTGCTCCACGGCAGTGCAAGCCTCTACAGCTGTGTCCTTGAATGTAAAAAATTGTGAATGGTATTAATAAATAAAGGGAAGTAGACGGTATTTTATTGTACTCCTCTCTTATTATTTTTGTTCATTGCATGTGTATGCATGTATCGCAACAGCCAAATTTCATACCGTGTTCCCATACACACAGTGTACAGATCATATAGGAGACTCAGGTTCTACATCTCCTATAATACCTATATTGCTCCTATAAAACCTACACCACTTGGTACACCACTTATAGGTCCTATATCCAATAACATCATGTGAGGATCTACATATAGGATTTTCCAGTAGGGACGGTCCATGTGAGAATGTATGTCCGAGCAGAACAGACTTCAGACTTTATTTTTTCTTTCTGTCATCATTTATACAAAAACTATGTAATTAACAGTACCACCAGGCAAGCCTGTGATGTGGTTCTGCATACATGAATACTACAGAAAAAGAATATGCAATATCATATACATGCAGCCAATGTATATAAAAAGCAACGTAAGAGATTAAGTTAGAGTAGGGGGCAGTATCGTAACAACAACAAGATACTTCAGCTTAGGCACAGTGATCACTGAAAAAAAACAAAAAAACGAGAGTCTCTTTTTAAAGGCATAAAGCGCAGGGAAAATTGCGGATAACAACAGGAAGACTGTACCAGTTCTTACCGGAAAAATAGCAAAACGAAAACATCCCAAAGTCAGTACGAGGATATGGCAAACCCAACATAAAATCATCAGCTCGACGGTCGTAAACACTTGTGCTAAAATGAGGAGTTGTTGAACAGGAATTCACAAGATTATTGATTATTTTATACAAGAGTATCAAGCACTTATACTTGATAAGCACAAAAAACGGCCAAATGTGCAACAAGGAAAATGCAAATGTAACAGTGTCATGGAGTGGTATTTGTAGCATTATACGTAGCGCTCTTTTCTGCAAAACATACAGATCACGGAGTCGGGATTCATATGTCAACCCGTAAACTTCTACTGCATATGAGATGTGGCTATGAAATAAGGAATAATAAATCATTAGTAGGCTCCGTATTGGCAGGATGAATTTTAGCCGTGATAACGCATATAATCCACTTGTGACTTTCTTTCTGACATGCTCAATATGAAATCGCCATGACAAGTGAGAGTCGATGTGCAGCCCGAGAAACTTTATATTTTCAGCATTTTTAAGTTCGATATCCCTGAAACGTAATTCTAAGTTACTTGTGTCTAGCACTCTTTGTTTAGGGTGGAAAATAATGTAGCAAGACTTATCAAGGTTAGGTCTTAATTTGTTTATACAAAGCCATAGACTCAAAGACAGCTGTGCGTAATGCGTTAACAGACGTTATGCGTAAACAGTCCTTGTTATGAGAAGCAAACCGGGAACGTGGTTATTGTATGTACGTATCACAATGCACAACGCAGTATTAAAATAATTTTGTCCCCCTATGCTCGTCCCCCGGCAGACAACCGCAGGATGTACGCAACTGACCATCACTGGAAGCTATCTAATGACGACACTCTGTGGCCCTCCTCCAGACATCCCATCGCGGATGGGGACGTGATGACACCTTGAGGAAGTCCTGAGTTCCGCGGGTGTTCTTGAGGGGTAGATATGGTACGATGGCGTCAAACCTAAGGCACAGTTCAGCACCAGGAAGCTGCTCGAACATTTCTTCAATCAATCTCAATTTCGTCATCGCCAGTGGATCCTCCAGCAGCACCGGAAGTACTAGCTCCGTAATTGTCGATGGAATCGACTATACTCTTGTAATCCAGAGAAAATGCTAGATCCCTCGCCGTACGATTTCGGTTGTCCTTCAGGTCGACGTTGGAGTTCTTGTCAAGGAGAAACTGAACAATCGCTCCGTCGCCAGCCATAGTCGCCCAGTGCAGCGGTGTGTAACCATCTTTGTCTTGAACGTTAACGTCAGATCCCGCATCGAGAAGTGACTTCACGATGTCTGGGTAAGCCATATAGGAGCACCAATGGAGAGCTATCCTCTTGAAGTCATCCTGAACATTCACGTCGACTTTATGCTCTATGAGTAACTCCACAATAGCCTTGTGTTCATTCGTCGCGGCTACGTGCAAGGCTGTTAAACCTTTTTGGTCTCGAGCGTTTATGTCTGCACCAGCTTCGAGAAGCGCTTTCACGGACTCCGTGTTTCCATTGTACGCTGCCCAGTACAACGCCGTGCGACTCTTTTCGTCCAGGGCATCCACGTTGGTGCTCTCAACTTCTTTCATTTTCTTTATGACCTCAGTGTGTCCGTTTGTGGCAGCCCACTGTAGCGGAGTCTTCCCTATTTTGTCCGGTGCATTCTGATCTGCATCCTTAAGTAGGCCGACAACCTCCGTGAACCCACGAATCCCTCCCCAGTGCAGGGGTGTAAGCTTATTTTCATCGCCAACGTCCAGCTTGATACCTTCTTTCTTGATGAGCAACTCAACGACGTCCTTAGCATTGCTGGCAACTCCCATGTGCAATGCTGTCAAACCGTTCTTTGCTTGGATGTTGACGTCGATGTTTTCTACCCTGAGTAGCCTTTCGACTGCTTGAGGTTTGTCCATAAATGCCGCCCAATGCAGCGCAGTTCGATAGTTCGAGTCTTTGGCGTTGACATCTGAATGGGGCAAAAGCATTTCCATAATCTCCATGTGACCATTGTACGCCGCAATAGCTAGCGGCGTTAATTCGTTGTCGTCCCCTTGTTTGGCCAACGACGGGTCCTTTTGCAGTAGTTGCTCGACAGATTTGATGTCGTTCATGTACGCACATCTGTGCAGCGGTTTCCAACCACTTTCATCCGCTGCCATTGTGCAGTGTGGAAGGTGCTATCGGCTGATGTCACGGAGTGACGCTGGCAGATCAGGATGTGGCCGTACTTTGATAGTTGCGATGATCCTGCGGAGATATTGCGTATGGTATAGTAAGAGCCAATGACAGCATAACAGTTGATCGCATTTAAAGTGATAGGCGACACACCCTTTTGATATATTCAGGCTATCCAAGCTAAATGCGAACATATCTCTTAAATATATACATACAGATATTTATGTATGACTTTTTCCGAGGGTGGACTCAGTTTGCATTATACCATAGGGTGATGGGCACTTCTTAAAAGGGCATTATCAAGCTCCTAAGGCAGTGCCTTAATTAACTTTCAATTTAATTCGCTTTTTAATTCCAAAAGCTACGAAGTTGTCCCAATAAGAACATCTGGTACCTTTGGTTACCTGATACCGGAGCTGTTTTCGGAACAAAAATCAGTTCGATGGATCGTCCGCAAAAAAATCGTGAAAGAACACAATTTTTCTTTATTTTGTTCATTGCGCAACTTCGGAGACACGGCTTTCTTTCGAAGGGTGAAGGGACACAGTGCTGCCTCATGCGTCTAAGATGAGCTTCAACTTGCGGAAACAAAACACAAACAAATGTATGGGGTGACTCCATATGGGCATTTGCTCACCCCATACATTTGTTTTTGTTTTGACCTGAGGGACCAGATTTTCACATTGGGACAGCTTCGTAGCTTTCATTATTAAAAAGTTAATTATGAAAATTAATTAAGGCATTGCCTTAGGAGTTTGCTAATGCCTTCGTAAGGAGTGCCCTTCAGCCTATGCTATCATGCAATTGATTTCATCTCGGAAAAAGTGATATACCGATATTTTTCAAAAGATAATGAGGCATTATAGCTGGGACACCCTGTATAATTATGGAGTAAGGTGATCAATAAATCTCTACCCGAGAAACGTCATCATGACGTTGGTAGACACACCGAAACCGAAACAGCTCGGAAGGGGGGAGCTGGGTTCCACGAATGGGCAATTGTTCGCTGCCTCCTATTGAAAGAAAAGCAGGACCGAAGGTCGCGTCCTTTTCAGAGACCATCGTAATCCCCTCAAGACCGTGGCTTTCGGGCGCGACCTTGTTCGCCACTAGCATTCAACGTAGTTCAACTCTACCAAACTCCTGGCGCTGTCGAACATTATGACGTCATTTGTTTAAATTCATTATGTGTCACCCGGCAACAAACGCGAGAAATGAAAACGAAGTGTCACCTAGAGTGAAGAAACGAAGAATGAACAGGCCGAAGTCAGTACAAACCGAACTATACAATAGTTAGCGCATCAAAATCGTCAGGACAATAATTGACCTTCCGCAAAACGGTGTGACTTTCAGCAGACAGCTAAGAATTTTTAGAAAGAACTGATGACAAATGTTTTTGCATCGTGGCATTGTACAGATCTCTACCCGAGAAACGTCATCATGACGTTGGTAAACGGACTGAAACCGAAACAAATCGGAAGAAGAGGTCTGGGTTCCACGAATGGGCACCCGTTCTCTGCCTCCTACTGAAAGAAAAGTAGGACCGAAGGTCGCATTTCAGGGGCCATCGTTCGCCTCGAGACCGTGGCTTTCGGGGACGAACCGTAGTTTAACCCTACCAAAATGGAGGCTTTGTCGAACGCTATGACGTCATTTGTATACAAGCAAGGAGAGCTCTATTGGTAGGGTGAGATAGGTATGTCGTTTTAGATGCCCCGCTCATAGACAGCCAAATAGGGCTTCTAAGCAGTGCATAGTTAATTTCTTTTTGTTTCCCTTATTTTTCATTTTTTTATTTTTTGCTTTTTCGAACAGCAATTACATGGTGATGTTCTGAGGACCGTGGGTACGATACTGAATGTCCAACTTCGATTTCCACACTTGGATGGCCTTAGACAAACAGGTGGCTCAAGCTGCCGTTAAATCAGCGTCAAACAGCGGAGGTTACCATCTTGTGGAACGCAGTTGCCAGACCCGGAAACACGAAGTTCGTCCGTGACGGCGACACAGAACGCCGCCGTTGTATTTTTGTCATATTGTTAAGCAGAAAGCTGAGACAGGTGTAGCCGGTGGAGGAAGGGTTTTTAATAAGAGTCGGAAGGCATAGAAGCCGAGACCAGGATCAATTGGCCACGGTCTCGCGTGATGGTCAGAGCGATGGGGATGATTGCGATCCGTGATCTTCTTCACATATTTGCTTAAACAAATGAATTTATTGAGAACAACAACTAACAACAACCTTATTTGAAGATGCAGAGTGGGGAGATTCATCGCCAGAGGCGATACTCTACCCCATTGCTGGTGAGGATGTGGGGAACAAAAAAAAAAATAATGAGCCCCTTTGCAATAACGATTGAAGTCCGATGGTGTTCAGAAATTTCAAAAGAGGTTTGAGCGCAGATCGTTGCTGGGCTGGATTTGGGCAGGGACCAAGCAATTTCGATAGGGAGAAGGGGCGAGAGTACAGCTGACTGAGAGACTCGGAGAGTGCACTTCGGGAAGATTGGTCGTGTGGGCAATGAAGAAGAATATACTCCAGATCCTCAAGAGCACCACAGTGGCAGCAGGTGGGAGAGTCAACTTGTCTCAAGCGGTAACGCCACTGAGCTGTAAAGGCCACATCGAGGCGCATTCGGTGGATTAATGCAGCATTTTGACGAGAGGTGTTTCGTGGCATGCGGAAAGCGAGCGCTGGATCAACTCTGCTCAACATAGATGGGGGAGTATGTCGGCTGTCCATTGGCGGGAAGCCAGGGGTGTCACGAGGCGTCGCAGAATGGAACGGAGGTCTCCTCTCAGCACAACAATACTGGACCGTTGCCGATACGAGGGTGCTGCTTCTGTGGCGCTGTCCGCCTGCTCGTTCCCCACGACACCACAATGGGCTGGAACCCACTGGAGAACTAGCCTGTGGCCTGCTGCATAGATAGTGTGGTAAGCCATTAACACATCTGTGACTAGGGGTGCGGATGGGCTTCGTATGCCGGAATTTTCAGTAGCTTGAAGTGCAGATTTGGAGTCTGTGAAGACTGCCCATTCCCGCGGTGTAAAATCAGCGATATGTTGTAGAAAGAAAAGGATGGCATATAGAGTTCCGCAGATGTGGAGGAAGTTGGATGTGAAAGGCGTCTTCCGTGCACTACGCCTTCGGATTGTATGACGAATGCTGAGGCGGACTTGTTGTTTCGGCATGCGCCATGTGTATATGCTGCCGTAAACGTAGAAAACTTCTCGTCTACCAGAGCATGGAAATGGGCTCGGAGGACTTGAGGGGGGACCTGATCTCTTCTTTCCAGAAGGTTTGCAAGGCTTACGGAAGTCGGCGGTACCGGGAGAGACCAGGGGGCATCCGGCGGTATAATACCCTTAGCTATAAAGCCAGTGAGAGTCTGGCGTGTCCTCTGCATTACTCGATAGAAGTCGCTTTCAGGGCGGTGTCGAATTTTCCTGAGGAGCAGGTGACGGCGAATGTGAGCACGCAAACGTAGGAAGTGCCGAGCCGTTTCACGTTCACGTAGAACCTCAACCGGGAGTTCACCAGCTTCAGCCAGTACGTGCAGTGTTTCAGCCATTCTTGGGACTCCGAGGCAGCCACGGCGACTTCGAGCAAACAGGGACCAAAGGGTATTTAATGATGTTGTTGATATCCTGTGCAGAATACGAAGGCTGTAAAGCACAGTCGCCCTCACCAACGCCGCGTGAACTGCGAACTGGGAACGCTTATCACAGCCCCATCCTGAGCCAGAAAATGTTGAATTCCGCGGAGCCAGCGCTGCACTTTAGTTTGAAGGTGTTTAATGTGGCGAGCCCAGCGCAAGTCCGAGTCGATTACCACGCGAAGAAGCGGTGGAAATGTACCGGCTCAAGCTTCTTGGCACCAACCCAAAGAGGGAAATTGGTCATAGCTTTGCGCGTGAAAGGGAGCTCGACGCACTTTTCGAATGAAAGGTCCATTCCAAGGTGTTTGAGGTACGTATGTACATTATTTAAAGCGAGCTGCAGTTGACGCTGTATGGCTGGGCGTAATTTTCCTATTGTCCAAAGGGCGACGTCATCTGCATACACAGAAAACAACACTTTGCGAGGAATTACTGATTGTAGGCCGGCCATCACCACATTAAAGAGTGTCGGACTGGGAATACTACATTGGGCTACTCGTTGAGGAACAGAATGCTGAGGGCTTTGGCCTTGGGACGTACGGACAGCGATAGTTCGGTCCGTAAGGAAGTCTTGGAGCCAGATGAAGAGCCGACTGGATACCCCAAACGAGCAGAGGGCGTGCAGCACACAAATGTGCGAGACGGTATCATATGCGCGCTTGATGTCGAGGAAAACCGATAGGACGATCCGCCGATGAGCACGAGCACGTTGGACTAGGTCGAGAATTGGATCCATGGAGCTTCGGTGGCGACGAAACCCAGCCACTTCTTGAGGGAACGCACCGTGTTTTTCGAGCCACCAGCCGAGGCGATGCAAAACCATTCTCTCCACCAGTTACCCTATACAGCTTGTCAGGCTCACATGGCGAAAGGAGGATAGGGCATTTGTGGGCTTGCCTGGTTTTAAGATGGGAGCAACCAATGCCTCGTTCCAGGTAGGTGGTAAAGATCCTTGTTGCCAAGACGTATTATACACATGAAGGAGTGCTTGGAATGACCGTCCGTCAAGGTTTCGCAGTGCGGCATAAGTGATATTATCGGGTCCCGGGGACGAGCCGGCGTTCACAAGCTTCAACGCTGCCTTTAGCTCGATTAGTGTGAAGTCGCAGTCCATAACTTCTGATGGACGGGGCCAGTCTTGGTGAAGTTCAGCCGTCAAACTGTGGACAAAACTGCGATGTAGCGGTGTCGTCGAGGCAGCCGCCGGTACGTTAGTACCACACAAAAGTCCGTCGCTAGCGTGTTTTCATCTACACCCTTAATGATAGCCAATGCCGCGAGATGATTCTTTTGAGGGGACGCCTCCTTCAGAGATCGGATTGTCCGCCAGATCTTCATGACCGGGTCAAACGGTGAAAGATGGTGACAAAACTTACGCCAACGCTTCCTGTCCTCTTTCTTAAGTTCTCGTGTTACGTTAGCTTTCATGCGGCGGTATTCCACATGTCCGTAAGTTGCCCTGTCCGAGCCATTCTTTCTGCTCGGCGACATAATGCCCTAAGGTGGTTAATTCTGGGGAATGACCGACATGCCCTGATACCCTTTTATACATGACCACCGCGTCCTGAATACCGCGGTAATTGCTTGCGAGAGAGCCTCTGGGGACATACCGGTGTGCACAGATGTTCTGAGGCCCTCACGAAAAAGTCTCCTGTTTGTGACAGTAATCAGCCCAGTAGTTGTTGAGAGGGGCAGTCTGTCGTGCGAAGTATATTGAGGAAACTACCTCTAGTGTCGACGTCCGTAGCGCACGACAATGTCGGAATGTCGGAAGAATTATGTCGGTTGAGCAGCACGTGACGTCCAACACATCAAGCGACGTTGGGGGTCGCATGTAAGTTGGCCCTCGATTGTTGAGCAGGCACATGTTATTATTCTCCACTGCCTCCAACACCCTCCTTCCCCTACCGTCCGTCCTGCGGCTTCCCCAGGCCGAGTGATGGGCATTGAAGTCACCCAGCACGAGCGCTGGGGCTTCCAGAGAACCAAGTAAGCGTTCGAGGTCACTCCACGGGACCTGTACCTCGGGACTATAGATACTGACGACCGTTAACAGCATGGGGCCAAGACGGATCCTGCAGGTGACATAATCATAAGAGCGATGACAAACTGACCCGACGCGCGCAGCAACGAACATTATGAACGCATAGCGCTGTTCTGCTCTCAGAGGATTGATGAGACCGATAGATTGCGTATCCATTAACGCGATGTGTAGAATCCATGCCGTGTTCGCATACAGCTATGAAAGGGAACTTGTACAGTTGTAGATGTAATTTGAAATCAGGGAGCTTGTTACGCAGGCTTCAAGGATTCCACTGCATCGCCATGGCCTTTGTCTACAATGCCGTCATACCGATGCAAAGCTAATGCCCCCAGTGTTAGAAGTGCTTGGACCTCGGGCAGTTGCGACGCACCAGGAAAAGCAGAGACAATTGCCTTAAGGGCAGCGAGTACCGCTGAGAAGAGTCCCAGAGAAGGCACATCTTCAGGGGCTGATGAGGGTAACTGTCTCCTCGTGCCTTCTGGTTCCGTCACACAGGCGTAAGGCCGGAGTCACACTGGTTTTACACGTGCTCTAAGCATGTATGACAACATGTCTTCAAACGTGTATGGCGTATGTATAATGCTCGGTCACACTGGTTATACAATTCTTGTTTGACAACATCGTTTGGTCCAAACGCTTGTATGATTATACATAGTCTCGAACATGTGTTGCTGAAACATCGGTCACACTGGTTATACAACATAACTATAGGAACAGTGGGAGTGGCTTAAACCCTGATGTATGGCACACGTCAGTGTCACAGTAACCAACCGATGAGTTTATATAATTTCCATTCGCCGACGTCGCAATTCAAAATGTACGAAGACGACGAAGACAGGGCTGCACTTGATGATTTTCGATGTCTCATGTGGTGGTGGTGGGTGGTGATAGGGCTTGCCGTTGTCGGCCTCACGTATGTGGGCAACGTCACGACTGACGCCCTGGGGGAATGTGCGTCCTGGGCCGACTTCTAAGGGAACTGTGCCGACATATGTCTGAAAGCGTCTGAGGAAAACCCAGGAAAAACCCCAGACAGCACAGCCGGCACCGGGATTCGAACCCGGGTACCTCCCAGTCTCGACGTGACAAGGCCAGCACGCTAACCACTGAGCCACGGGAGCTGTCACAGTCAGTGTCACGTCAGTGTCACAGTAACCAACCGATGAGTTTATATAATTTCCATTCGCCGACTTCGCAATTCAAAATGTACGAAGACGACGAAGACAGGGCTGCACTTGATGATTTTCGATGTCTCATGCTCCATGGTGGTGGTGGTGGTGGTGGTGGTGGTGGTGGTGAAAGGGCTTGCCGTTGTCGGCCTCACGTAAGTGGGCAACGTCACGACTGACGCCCCTCATGCTCCATGTGCGCAGGCAGAGAGCTCGCCGTTTTGAACGAATGGACGAGGAGGCGGTGGGTGGCTGCTTGAGAGGGGCTTAGCCGCGATTGTGTTCAGCGACCCTCGTTCACCTGGTACAGATCGAGGGGGTATTGCAGGAAATTCTTGTGCATTTGTACCAGACGGAAGTGTGGCACTACCACCCCTAGATGCGTCAGACGGAAGTCGCAGTGTCCGGTCTTGGTGCCTTTTGGTGGCGGCGGTCTTCACAGGACATAAAGAGAATGATGAGGAATGGTTGGATTTGCAGTTAGCAAACTTTGCAGACTGATAGTCATTCGCTTTAAAGGGGCCGTAAACAGGCCACCAAATATTTCTGAAATAAGGATACCCCCATGAAAGAACGCAGATCATAATACCCAAATATACATTTCGTTCGGCTCGTGCCAGCTCATTGACCCGTATAACTGCTTTCAAAGATGAGTAACCAGCAAGCCTCTCTCCACAACTGGTGGTGATAGGGCTTGCCGTTGTCGGCCTCACGTATGTGGGCAACGTCACGACTCACGCCCTGGGGGAATGTGCGTCCTGGGCCGACTTCTAAGGGAACTGTGCCGACATATGTCTGAAAGCGTCTGAGGAAAACCCAGGAAAAACCCCAGACAGCACAGCCGGCACCGGGATTCGAACCCGGGTACCTCCCAGTCTCGACGTGACATGGCCAGCACGCTAACCACTGAGCCACGGGAGCTGGTCACATGGTCACAACGCATACGTCACATGGCTACGTAGCGTTTTGCCGTCCAATCGGGGGGCCGAGCTGCCCACATGACGTTTCAAATTACCAGCCAATAAACATACTTCGTTATCAGCTGTGAGTCGAAGCGCTCAGTTTGTTTCTGTGAAACGTCGCGCTCCGTGGTTCCGAAATTCAACGTCATGACATCTTCTACATCTCCGGCTGGCGCAAACGTCAACAATTGGGCTGCTATCACATGACGCGATTCGAACCCGGGTTCCTCCCAGTCACGACGTGACATGGCCAGCACGTTATCCACTGTACCACACGAGCTGGTGACGCGATGCCGCGTGGCTCAAACCAAAGTACGGCAGCCCACTTGTCGGAACCATTCGAAGATGACGAAGATGTTCCATCGCGCACCTACCTAAGATTCCGGAACTGTAGTCCTGGATATTCATTCGGGCTCGTGGTGTGCTGCGTGCTACTGCCAGAAAACGTAGTGCGCGTATGATACCTAAATTAAACGCATTTCTTTTTCAGTTTGAGGCTGTAACTGTTTAGATTTTGAATAGAAGAGGATTCACGTTAATCTAGTCTAATTCCGCATTTGAAATAAAATCATACGTGGAACACTCGATCGTAATTGGTGAGGAAAGCGCTACGTCAAAATGACGTAAAGTTAGAGCGCGGGGCGGAGCTAAAATGTGAAAGAGTGCAGTGAATACTTCATCCGTATGCAAGCGCCTTTTGGTTTTGAGCGTTAGTAATTGCAAGGAGTTTTCACTGCCTAAGTTTCAATAATATAACACAAAGAAATGTGCACCTTTTGTACCTGTTTACGGCCCCTTTAAGTTTTATCCATTTTTTTTTTAAACGCTATCACTTTGTGTTGAAAAAAGTTAGGAGGAAAGCAAATTCTCACCCCATGCATTTCCTATGGCCTATACTGCTCGCAAACAGACATTTTTTTCCTCCGTCTGCTTCACGTTCCCATCATCCACGTATAGGTGGCGCTGCCTGGACACGAAGCAAAGGTAAAACCTATGGAACAACCAACAACCATATGGATCAGATGTATGGTTTCGAGGAGGCGCCACCTACACTGGTGATGTGAACGAGACAGAGGAAAAAATGGCGGTTTGCGGGCGGTATCAGTGTCAGCTTAATTGACGGCAGGAAAGGCCCATTTGGTCTTTTACGCTAGAGCTGAACACACACCGTCCTTAAGCCCCCTTCTCTGAGTGTGGAAGGGGATGACGTGAACGAGACGGTCACAAAACATCTCAACGGTTACGAAAAGAGGTGCATGAAAGCGGTTCCACTTCCAAACCAGTTCTTTAAAAGAAAACCTACTTGGAGGTTGAAATGGATTCATAGAGTACTTGCGAGGGATTCCAAGTGATTATGCAACTTCCCTTATCAAGTATAACTGATTACCATATATAGATCTGCGAGTAAATCAAGTCTACCACTATCTTAGCGTTATTATTCCACAACTCATTTGCAAAAAAAAAAAACATATTTGCATTTCAGGATGGTCGCTGGAGAACACTGTTTCGCGAAGCACTTGCCATAGAAAACACTCTTCACTTGCCAAAGCGAAAACGAAAATGCGTACTCTCCTAAAAATGAACGCACAGCACGCAACTAGCCAACCATCACTTCGAATGATGTCGTTATCTGCCCTGATTTGTTGGAAACGGGAGGCGCACGCCTTTTCAGTGACACTTATGCTGTTCATAATTGTCACAGAAAAGGCGTACGCCCCCCCCCCCCTTTTTGTAACAAATCAGGGCAGATAACGGTATCATTCCAGTTGACGGTTGGCTGGGAGCGTGCTATGCGGTGAAGTTCATTTTTAAGAGCGTATTTCAAGCCCTGTCGTTTATTGGCAGTCACAAAACATAATTTGCGCACTGACAAAGCAGAAACGTGTACACTCTTAAAAATGAACTTCACCAGATAGCACGCTCCTAGCCAACCATAATCTCGAATGATATCGTTATCTGCCCCGATTTGCTGAGAACGGGAGGTGTACGCCTTTTTTGTAACAATTATGAACAGCATAAGTGTCACAAAAAAGGCGAACCCCTCCAGTTTTCAACAAATCAGGACAGATAACGATATCATTGGAGATTATGGTTGGCTAGGAGTGTGCTATGTGGTGAAGTTCATTTGTAAGCGTGTAGATACCACACGCACGACGGGTATAAAGGTAGTCACTTCTTCGCGCAATGTCCTCGTAGAATTACGCTGTGCACCTTCCTCTGCATCATCCAAACCTCTCGCTGACCGGCGTGCGTCACGATACTTAACGAACGCCACAAAGGACAGACACATCTGCACAGAACGCACAGGATCGTACGTCCGCAGCGATTGGAACACCGTGAATACGCGCACACACGCACCGGCATTCCTTTGGTAGGCGTCACCATTTGAGAGCTGGCTTCGCCTAGCACTTTCGAGCACTGCGGGCAAGCCCGCTTTATGGAACGCTGAGCGTTGTTGTTGAACTCTTCGTCATTCCTCGCTGTTTAGCGTGATTTTGGTGATTCTTTCTCTATTTTTGGTATTAACCAAGCTGACGATGTCTTGGGTTAGTTTAGTGAAGTTAGGTTATGTTAATTGGGCCATGGCGGCTAGCTTTGCCCCCAAATCCGCTTCCATAATGACGTCGGGAGGGCGAGCCAAGCTGCCATAGCCCCAATAACTTAAACTAATTTATTACTAAACAATATCTATGATGTCAGGTTGAAGTTGTCTTTCCCGCGACACAAATAAATGAATCGAAAAGTTCCGCAAAATTTACAAACATAGAATTCCGCAACAATAAGCGTTCGTTGAAGTGGGTTTGCCCGCAGTACACGGAAGTGTTAGGTGAAGCCAACTTTCAAACGATGTTGCTTACCAAAAGGAATGTCCACACACCAATTCAGGAGCGACGGCAGCCATAACTCACGCTGGACTGGACGCAGATTGAACTGAATATTCTGAGAAATAGCAGGCTCGGTGCACATTGTTTGCAGATTTCTACTTCGATACAGATCTAGGTGGAAGATTTTACGATGTTGACCACAACCGCCCCACAAGACAGCGATTGCCGTTGTTTCACGCTTCATCATCCCTTGGAAGAACCCAAACGAAGGTCGTATCCCTTCCAAAAAAACAACCGGGCGCGCAAACTCGCGCTGGGAGCGCTAGAAAATTGACCTCTGGCAACAGATATTGTTTTACAATTGTCCCGGTGTTTTTTTTTTTTTTTTCTTTTTCAGGAAACCCCTTTCCCTGACGGGGAAATCCGATCCGATTTCCAATCCGACTAACGCGTCCTCTTTTAGCTTCTCTTTCTTTCTTTTCTCTCTCTCTCTCTCGTAGCGGCTTCGGAAAGCGACACCAGGTCAAGTAGCTTGCACCGACTTCCCTCATGCAAAGGCCCAGATTATATGATCGACTTCTCCAAGTGGCAAAGAATGTTAGCGGCCGTATTCACGACCTCATGAAACCCGCTTTATTCACCCGCTAGTGTAAAGAGAACGAATATAATTCCAACATTGCTTTGCTGCGTCAAAATGATCCAGGTGGTTCAATGTGCAAGAGTAGGCGTACCAGTATGCAAGGAAGGCGACCGGCCGCACGCTCAGAGTTGTCGCCCCATATCTCAAAAAAATGTACCACAGGTAAATTTTGGGACCACATAATAGCAAAGTCTTTACCACAATTCTCGTGTGGAGACACCATTTTGTCTAGGGATGTGCCGGATGTGCCCTAGGCAGGGATTCCGAATCCCAGTGCCCCAACACGGCGAATCGAATCTTTCGAATCCACGACACTTGTTTCTTTAAACGTGAAAGAACTGATGTTCTGAGGCTGGAACAACACAGAAGGAACAAATACATACAAAGCCTCAAGGCTTTGCATGTGTATTGAGGCTTTGTATGTATTTGTCCCTTCTGTGTTGTTCCAGCCTCAGAACATCAGTTCTTTCATGTTCAACAGTTGCCGCCTGCGTCGATCCCGTCGTATACGAATGTGTGTATGAGTGAGGAAAAATGTAAGAGTGAAAGGAGGATGAGTGAGAGAGAGCGGCTGGTTTGTCCCTTCAGATGACGCACCCTGGAAGTCGCTGAGGAGGCCTGTTAGCTTAGCTCGATTGGTAGAGCCCTGGACCGGTAATTCAGAAGACGTGGGTTCGATTCCTACAGCTGGCTAACCTTTTCAGTGACTTTGAACTTTCATCGTTAATGTCTTGTTTGTCTCTCGAATTGGCACCTCTAGAGTCTCCCGAAAGCCTCATTGGCCGACGAGTGTTTCCCTGTTTAAACAAGTTTAAAAGTAACGTGTTTTTTCCTTTTTTTTTGCCTTTGATTGCGGTTTAGTTTTATGGAAATAATTCAGACTCGAGAATATAGGCATTGCTTGTAGTCGGCGAGCAACACGTTAAATAAATTTTGTTTAAAGGTCAGATATGCCGATTTTGAAGTGCCGCAGAACTGAGCGATACTCGCGCTGTGTGTTCATTACCGAACACTGAATATGTGTGCGAAATATCTTGCTCCAACTGTTCGTAGTTTTTTTAGAAAACAGTTTTTTTAGTTCCCACGCCCGGCCGTCAGACCGTTGGCAAACCCTGCGCACGGGCGCACCGACGTCACTGCTCTCGGTTTATCTGTCTTTGGCTTGGCATGGACTCTTTGCTTGGCTGCTTGGCTTCTTTTGTTTCCTCCTCTGTGCATCGTACATAAGCGAACAGCTGTTATGTTGTTGCTAAGCCGGAAACAAAGCATGTGAATGTGTTTTTTTTGGCACAGCGTCGTTTGGAAAGTGCACTTCCTTGTTCTGACCTTGCCTTTTATGGGCTGGAGCGATATGATTCGTGAATATGCCACGGCGAAGTTGTCGAAGATGCGACAGTGCTACGCTGTTAGAACAATTCATCGGAGCATTCAAGTGTTACCTATTATAAGCTGCCAAAAGACCAAGCGGTGCGAAGCTCTTGGCTGACAGTGGTGCCTGCTAATTTCCACTGCAAGGATTTCGTCCACGAATGTTATCATAGGTTACGCGCGACTTCAGAGGCAATTTGGAATCTCGGCACAAAATCGTCTGATGAAAATCTGAGGTGCCCGACACATAACATTTTGAACGTGCCACGGAGGATCAAGGCAAAAAACGAGAGCAAAAAAAGGGAAGTCGAGGTTCAAATATAAAAAATAGCAAGCTTAATGAATCGATTGTGCAGCTGTCCTACTGCGCTTACTCTGATTACAGGGATGGGCATAAATACATTTTTTGAGTATTTAAATATAAATACAAAATACTTTGTTGAAAGAGGTATTTAAATACTCTGCATAAATACTTTTCAACATGAGTATTTAAATACAAAATATAAATACAGTATTTAAATACCGTAACTACAACCATAAATACTGTGAGGAAAATGTCATATGGAATTACAGAAATAACGATGATCATAACAACAAATCAGCAACGAACAATAGCATTTATTTGTTAGATTATCATGACAATTTTAATATTAGAAGTTTCTCGAATATTGCATCTTTTAGGCATCTTCTGTTCGGCCGTACAATCAGATTCGCAAAGGAGAAGAGCATCTCCACAGGTGCCGATGAACAAATGCTTTTATTAAATTTGACGAAGATGTTTCGTACAACAAGGTAATTGGCTAGTCGCGACCGTTGTCCGCAACAACAGGAAAAAACTTGCCATCTAAAATTTTTTGTCGCATGCGCATGGTAGCGCAAACACAGCATAACAGTGCCCCAAACTCTCTCTTCTTCCCGAAAGGTCAAATGGAGGGCAACTTAAGATATGAGTCAGTATATACTGTATTTAGGAGTATTTACAAAGTATTTACAAGAATAAATACCCAAAAATTGGTATTTAAATATAATTATAAATACATTTTTCAGGTCTGTATTTAAATACAAAATATAAATACATGTATTTATATTTTAAATAGTAGTTTAATTACAATGTATTTAAATACTGCCCATCCCTGCTCTGATATAACCACGATTAACAACACAATAGTACTATTGATAATCTAACTTCTGAATTATCACAGGTGCACGCTGAAGGCGGAAATGAAGCATGATCTGGCTTGAATCTGGTCATGAAGAAATTGCTGACACGTTAGCTGCAGTCCACCTCCACCAACAGGTATGACAATGTGATGGAGTATTCATCTATGTTCAACTTTTCATGTGCACTCGCATGCAGACATTTTGACACCACTTTTAAATCTGCCCTCAAAGTTACAACCTGTGCTTTCAGGGTGGAAAACAAAGGTCGCCATTCCGATTAGCTGCTATCTCCCAGTTCAAGCACTTTTGTGTCTGGGCACTGGTTCCTGTGGATGGGGTGTTACGAGCTTCACTGTCTGATATAGAAGGTACGTTACATTAGTTCAGTTAAGTTGTCTTTTGCACATTTTTGTTACTGTTAGCTGCATTACTGTTGGGTATACAATCCTTTGACACACCGAAGCTGATGTGGCCTCTGATAACGTTTTAGAATTTTCACTGTCATCAACGTCCATTGAGGAAGGTGCCTTTACTATTTGTGAATCTTTAACTGAAGAATAGCCGAGAATTTATGTTAACATTGTCTACTCTTATTAATTCACTGTCTGCTTTCTGAGAGCTAAGAAAAATGGAAACTATTTATTTGTCACAACTTCACACTGGATACTGGTGTGGTACTGGCTTGACATGTAAGCTAAAATACCTGGATTCTACAATAATTGTGTTCAACTTGGTGCATCACCGTGGGCAATGCCACATTCACTACATTTTTAGTGGGTCCGGTGCACAAATACTGTGTGCATACTGCATACATACATACTGTTCGATAGGCAAAAATACCTGAGCAGTGCTATGTAGTCTTTTTACCCAAAGTCCATACTCCTACTGCAAAGTCACAGTACGTAGAACAGCAATGTGCAGGTATGCTGCGATAGAGATTCACAACAGAAAGAAGACTGTTGAGAGCATCTAAATTTTAATGAGACGAGGCTTTCGTGCACAAGGCTGCTCTTGTTAATGTCTAACATGAAGTTACAAAATCCCAGAATATATAAAACATGTTGTAAGGTAGAGAGCGAGGGGTGGTACAGACATAAAGATAAATATATAATCACATATAATAAAATCTCCCTCCTCAACTCCCCCTCAACTCCCTCCTCAACTCCCCCCCTCAACTCAACTCGACAACTCAATAACTCTACTGATTCTCTACCTTACAACATGTCATATATTCTGGAATTTTGTAACTTGATGTTAGACATCAAGAAGTACAGCCTTCTGTGCAAAAGTATTCTTTCTGTTGTGCACAATCATTATACAGTAAATGCGACTATCCATTTCTTGTCATTAAATGCTTTTCCTTTCTTTCTTTCTTTTTTTCTGCAGTGATGAGCATCCATAAGGACACATGCCAGAAAGGGAGTCTCTTTGGGATGACAAACCCTCATCACCTCATGAGGATACAATGGTTGACGAATGGTTCTCAAGCACATCTAAGAAGCACTCTTGAATGGTTTTCAAAGTATGAGCTTTTCAAAATATTTCCAATCTCGTGACACCACTTCATTGGTCATGATAGCCTATACATGTAATCGTACTGTGTACGTCTAAATCAACTATTTTCGTTCCCTTTTTTAATCCTCAGTTTCCAGTGTGCACAAGTATGTGTGTGTTCTCGACACAGGATCAGCGGGGGGGGGCGAGTTTTCGTATCGAGCCCCCCTACCTTTGAGGTCTGGCTACGCCACTGGAGATGTTACATTTCAGGCGCTCATTGACTTTTGGTGACTTTGTCCCAAGGTGGAGCTCGCTACAGCTCATTTGCTATCTGTTAATGTTGTGGCGTGTGTTGCGTTTTTCTCTTTGTGTGTTCCAGACTCAGAACGGTTAATTTGGATCAGGTCAGGTACGTTTCATTTAGACATGGCAAATATAAAGCGGTGTTTCTCAACACAACTTAGCAGTGGTCTTCATGCATTACTGCTACGGCCATTAAGCGGGAATAGAAACCTGCACATTATCCATGATGTAAAACCCCAAGACTAGGGAACACGAAGGGACAGACACAAACATATCCCTTTGTGTTCCCTAGTCTCGGGGTTTTACATATGCATCATCTTCACCAGCTCGCTTGCTTGCAGCCATTTTTTCTGCACATTATGTTCACTCTACTTTTATCGTGTGCTATATAATCTTGTTCAAGTTCTGTCAAACAACGTGTAATGCTATAAAAAAATTCAGTACACTGTTTGTGTGGGTTGAATGGTAGCGCAGGCAAGTGTTTACGTATTGTACATTTAACTACTAATTTTATTGGTTAGCTTTCGCTGGCGTATCATGTCAAGCCATGTTATATTAATTTGGAACATGTTCTTCTTAGTAGCCAGAGCAGCTGATACACAGAGAGAACATAGCCCGTGTGTGTTTGTCTTTTCCACCGCAGCCCTTGGGTTTCCTCCCTGATGGCTACACATGTCAGGGATAGGTTTCAGAACCGGTAGTTCCCACCAAGTGTGAATTGCTTTTCAGGAGATCATCACGCTGGCAGATGAAACATATGGTTTAAATTATTTGCAGGACAGGAATTGCGCAGCTTCACACAAATACTACTACTACGACGTAAGAGTGGTTTCAAATCTAGCTTTTTTGTGTTCCTGACATTATCGCACAAGATGTAGTATCCACTATGATCCTTTATGTGGGGGGTATGTACAGTGCAATCAACAGATGCTATTTACAAATCTGTGTTTTCTACTGTGTTGAAATGGGGTAGTTTGTATCTGAGAGCCATAGTGAAACACAGGCCCTCGAGAAACATGGCAACACATTGCAGGGACTCTGGATGCTGCCTAAATTTCCAGAACACACAGCTCAAGGCAGCAGTTAAATAACAAGTGGTTAGAGAAATCCAAGATAGTTGCATCCGTAAGCAGTCCGCTGTTGGATTTGCTTCTGTCAGAGATACGTTATCTCAAAGGGAACGCACGGACACACTCAGAATGATACTAGAGCTGTCTGTGAAATAGAATGAGGAGAGGGGAAGATATATAACCCTTTTTCTTGACTGTTATTCTATTGGTTAAATTGTCATTTTCTTAGCAGCATATGTGTGTATATTCCAGAGTCTGCTAATAAATATATCAGTTTAGAGCTAGCAGTCGCATTGTAGATGTCTCATCCTGTCCTTGGTTGCTTGTGATTCACTATGACCATGCTTGCTATTGCAAAAATAGAAAACAAAAAAAGACAATAGAAAAACACGGAAAGAGCGACCTAAAAAGCTGCCTGTTCTAGTGCTCACATGGAGGCAATGCAATGAGGTAACATGTTCCATTCATGAACTGTGCATAGTAGTACATATCACAACGGCAACCGATTATTCAGATTTTTCTTGAAGTACTTTGTTTTTTTTTAGC
This sequence comes from Ornithodoros turicata, assembly GCF_037126465.1. NCBI lineage: Eukaryota > Metazoa > Arthropoda > Arachnida > Ixodida > Argasidae > Ornithodoros > Ornithodoros turicata. The sequence continues at coordinate 149,879 of NW_026999376.1, read as the reverse complement.
TTTGTTTGCACAGTCTATTATTGGAGCTTTATGTGATTCCCCTCTTCAGATACTTTAAGATTGCTGATGCTGTGCAGTTTAATTTTGAAACTGTACTGTGCTGAGGTACAAAAACAGAATTGTCGTATCTGCATTTGAGCACATAGGAATAATTTGTAAGTACTTTACTTGTTGACATAAATATTTGCACCAGGTTGATTTATGGAAAATGTAAATAAATATATTTATTTGCTTGCCAAACAATGCACAAATGTCTTCTTTTCTAGTGAGATATTCCCTGTTCACCAGACATAAATGTGGAAAAGTTAAAGGGGCACAATGATGGCAGAGTCTAGCGTTGCTTTTTGCCACTTCACATATATGCACTGTTATTCGTGTGCACATGTAGGAATAGGAAGGTAGAGGATGCGCATAAAAAATTTCGTATGCAGCCACACATATGGTTGAGAAGATTAATTAGATGATGTCCAAGCATATATAATTGTGCTTCATGTGCAATGGGTATGCTAACGGATTACTTCCATGAAGCCTTTTTATTTATTTTTTTATAAATTCTTTTTATAAATGTTATTTTTTATTTTATGTACATTTCATGTTACATATTGTATACTTATATTTAAACTAAATTTTATAAACTAAAAACTCAAGTTACACGGCCCCTGTAAGAGTGCCCTTTGCAAATGGTTTGGTACCGTGTCTCGAACTGTAAAGGTAAGAGGCAATCGAGAATGCTGCAGACAAGGTTGCAACTTACATATTGCTTATCACGTCCTACATACAAAGTGATTTGTACAATAATTCCTGAGCACGGAATTAATCCCGAGGCTGGCCAGTGATGTCACCCAGGACGACAAGTCACATAATTGCCTTTAACACTTTTACACCCCATGGGCTGAGTTGTGAATTGAAAGAGCCCTCTACAGAAGGATAAGGTGCACCTGATTTCTAGGATCTATGCTATGCCCTAACTCTTCAGACACCACATTTCTAAGTGGCAATATGTGCTCTGGTACTTCTTTTCCGTCTGCATAGTGTGCAACCACATGGCTACTGGAGCTTTCGTGTGCATGTTTTTGTGCGACGGTGTTCATTACAAACAATATCCAGATGTTAGACATAAAATGCAGTAGTTTGTAGCGTACCACACAACGCAGCGTGACATGGGAGTGTGTGATTCAAAGAAAGCTTCTGGAAAATGCACAGAATCCCACAAAAAGTTTAAAATGTGATTTGTATTTCGTTTTACGTCTTTCGTCGTTACATACCATCGTCGACGCTGTTGCACATTGATAAATCGTACGTAAAACTTGTCCCATAGCAGTATGCGGTTTCTCAAATACATAACACAATTTTCCTGCAGTAATAAAACGCCGTCGGCATTTTCTAGCTGACACGGCTGTCGAAACGTCAGTCTCTACAATGGGCAAGTGCTGTAAAGGGGCTAACGCAGACGCGACTTGATACAAATTGTACGTGCTCACAAAACACAAACGACGAATTCCAGTCACAACATCGCACAGAGGTTGGTTCGCGAATGAGTTCGCAGCTGCTGCACTGTTTACTTATCGCGGAACGGTGCAACCCGGCTGTCCGCCATCTTCAAGCACAGATACGTGAAGCCACGAGAAGCCGTAGCTGAAATCCACTGACAAGTACTAAGGCGCGTACACGTCACAATGCCCGTTCGGGTGCATCTACGTCATAAAAATGGCTGCGCCCATGTGTGTTTCGGAATGAATTACCTATTTTTTTGACATTGTACTGTACCGAACTGAGAGAATGAAGGTGTATTTTGGGGAGAGCTGGATGTGGGCTTTCAGAATATCACAACCGTTTCGACTATTTGGGATATCGGCATAGCTGACCTTTAAGGAGAGCTATCTGGGGGTATATGTTTTCCTGAAACTGAAGCCGTATTTAATTTATTTTTCACTAAACAAATGCATCATATTCTGCTTCGAAACAATTTTCACTCGAAGTGTGTTTTCCTAGTTGTTGTTGTTTTTTTTTCTGGCTTTTAAAACTCCTGTTACAGAAGGGATTCGAAAGATTCGAGACTGGCAAGATTCTTGGATTCGTAGAAGCTGCCTTCGATTCGGATTCGAAAAATTTTTGATTTGTCCCGTCTCTAATTTTTTTTTCTGAATATCGGCATGGGCAGATTTGTACGTATTTGGAGTATCGTATTTAAAATACTGTATTTTAAATACAATTTGCGGTATTTTGGTACTCTACTGAATACTCTTTGTTTTGTGTATTTGCACTGTATTTAAAATACATTTTATGGTATTTTCTAGTCAATACCCTAATTACATGTTTTGGATCTCCCTCTCAAACTGTCTGCGTCCCGTCTTTCCAATATCTTGCTTGTTCAGCGGAGATTTCCTGAGTCCCTCGGTCTTGACCCAGATAGTGACTCTATAGACCCGGACATGGGCCGTTCTTGGAAGTCTCCATTTAGGGATCTTGCCCCATGTATACTAATCCTTAGTCAGGGAGGGTTCTATTATGTGTGCCCTGACGCGGTGACACCGAATTCTGACCTCTGTTCTGGGTCACGTATATTTAGTGGAGTCATGTGGTATCTCTTCATCTTTTCGGACTTGTGTTTCGATGACTCCTATATCACACAGCGGCGGCTAGCGTAGTGCGCGGGGTTCAGGTGATGCATGTCACATAACGGCGACTTGCCGCATTGACCAGTGACCGGTGACTTTTTGCGTTGAAGGATAAATAGTATTTTAATCGTATTTCAAATACTTTTTGAAGTATTTTGTACTCCATCTCAATTACTTTAATTTTCGTGTATTTACTGTCTTAATTACATTCTAACGTTAGTATTACGTAGTAGCAGTATTAGGTTACCCAACCAGTAACCCGAAGGCTCACGAGTTCGCTGCGGTTCTAGATAAAGGAGGGCAGGTAGACGTAATGTTTGTAGTACTCCAAAAGCCTCCGACAAAGTCCCCCACAACAAACTCCTCGTAAAATTGCAACGTATAGAGTTGTCCCATCCCCACTCATTGGAGTGCATTCAAGCATACTTGAGTGGCCGCGAGCAGTTTGATTACATAGGCGGCGTACGGTCGTGCTCCTTCGAGGTACAGGGTTAGTTTAGCAAACGTTACACATTTCAATCACATCGTAAAAATAGAAGATTGGGTTTACTCTACCCTAAACTTTGAAGACTGATAGCCATTTGTCTCAAGTTTTGTTGGTATTTTTTGTAAACGCTGTGGTCACGTAGGAAGAGAATTAAAATCGGGCAAAATCTCGCCCCATGCATTTTCAATGGTCTACCTCACGCAAACACCGCCATTTTTTCTGGCGTTTGCTTCACATTTCACATCACATTACACAAGCAGCGCTACCTACAGCGATGGCGCTAATCCTCTTCTTTTTTTTTATGTTGGCGCCACCTGTGTGTGGTGAAATTAAATTGAAATTCACACTGGGCAAAATGGTGGCTTTTGACTGATATAGGCCATGGAAAATACATAGTGAGATTTTGCTCGATTTTTAATTTTTAATTTTTTTTTTCTACAGGACCGGAACACTCACAAAAGATTCCAACAAAACTTCAGACAAATGGCTGTGAAGTTTGGGGTTGGCTAAACCCCATCGTCTATTTTTACGGTGCATTTGAGATGTGTAACGTTTGCTACACTAACCCTGTAGAATCCGGAGTACAGCTTGAGAAAAAAGTTCACGTAACACCGGGGTGTCGCATTTCTCCTTTGGCGCGACACCCTAGCGGTAAACAGGAGCGGACTCAAATACTGCAGGATGAATAGAATAGTCTGACACCTGTTTCTTATTCGATCTCTTTCTGATATCTAGTAGGGGGCGGCTCTGATGATGAAATACACCAGTGCCCTGTCCCGTGAACTTTTGTCCCAAGCTGTACCTCGAGGATTGATTGATGCGTAAAAGAAAAAAAAGAATGGAGATGTTAGTCCCGAGCCACTCGGGACTGGCCACTCCAGGAAGCGTTATTCAGAAAAGAAATGGAAACTACGCAAATCTATACACTTTGAAACGGAATGAAAACGGAATGGATGAAACCATCACCACAAAACTTGGCACCAAGAGTAACAGTGTAGTAGTCGACGTGTAAAATAGCTATGCACACACACAAACACACACACACAAACACACACCCAAGAACAAAGAGAAAACAAAGAGTGTGGCAAAGCGTCAGGGAGGTCCGCCGAGACGATTATAGTACAAGCCCACGCATGGCAGGCATGAGCTGTTTAAGGGTTGGTATTTGGATAACCCGCTATTCTTGTCCTGCATATAAACATCCTGAGAGAAAGCGTTGGGCCGTTACGTCTCCATGCGTATGTTTGCAGATGATTGCGTGTTATGTAATCAGGTTTCAACAATTCAAGACCAGAAACGCGTAGATCAATGCACAGAGAATCTTGATGATTCTTTCGGGTGAGAACTATCACTTAACCCCGCTAAGCTAGTATAGTATACACGTGCGTAACGGCAAAAAGAGAACCTCTCAGTTGTTCTTACAATACTTTCTACACGCTTATTAATAAGGCTGATGAATATAACCTTAACCTGGAAAATATTATGGTCGAAATACGTAGATATCATATGTTTCACAGCAACAACAACAACAACAACAACGAAAAAAAAAAAGGAATGGTATTTAACCACGACGAAAATTTCCGAACACTTCTAAGGATCTAATGATAACGGCTTACAGGACAACGATTCGTTCCACACTGGATTACGCGCCTATGGTATGGGATACCCAGGCCCCCAAAACAACATAAACAAATTCAAAAATAGATTTCCAAGGTTCGCCGCCCGATGCATCTTCAATAAATATACTAGATATTGCTCGCCATCACATGTGCCGTGAGAAGGCCGATTACTATCGTTGGTTTATCGAAGAAAGTGCGCTACAGATAAGTTAAATGTACGTACTGCGTACAACCGCAAGTTTTGCATGCGTTCCGACCACTGCTTATCTAAAGCACAAACCACCGGACATACACGCCCATATACGTTCGCACTAACAGGTTCAAGAGCTTTAAAAAGAGAACAAAGTACGGAAAATTTTGAAGGGTACAAGGGAGGACGCGGCGAGGTTACTGACAGGACGGGGAAACGCGGATATCTGCTCAGCATAATAAACAGATAGATAAGAAATAAATAAATAAAAAGACAACCTGCTTACCTTGAGCAGGTGTAGCGTGTACAACACCATATCCGCATAACTTTTTTTCCGTCCCAAGCAGCACAATGTACTGAAAGTCGAGTGCAATATAGGGGTGGACGGTATGTGTCTTATCAATGTTCTTTGTTTCACGAGTGTGTTCAAGGCCTTCCACCTATACCCGTCTACCCCTACCGCACTCAACTCTCAGTACACTTTGCTGCCTGGGGTGTTTGTTATTTCACGTCCATTTGTATACGGTCACTCCTGCTACAGGGCCCTAGTGGCGCCAGTACAGTGTTGCGTAAATAAATAAAAATAAAATAAATAAATAAGTCGTCAGGGAGTCCAACGCTGCGGCTCCCACGGCATACACTAATAGGCTGACTCCGAACCATTATTATAAGATACTATAGTGAGCTCGGACATTTGGAACCGACACCCAGAAAATTCAAAATTACCGCCATTCAAGTGGCACCGGAGTGCATCGGTCCCTCTCTGGGGAGTAACAAACACAGACACGTGTAATTTCATGTACACAAACATAGACGTATGTATACCCACCTTTCTTGCGGGGCTGCTCTTAGGAACTGACCTCTTTTTCATGTCGAGGTGTGCCTTTGAAAACTGTTACAACACACTAGTGCAACACTTGCCCCTTTGGACCAGCGCCAATTTCACTATATCCACGACGAGCGTCCAATTCGGCGGCAGCAGCGAAGCTCCACGAGAAATAAAGTTGTGAGAGGCCGCAAAAGCTTGCAGCGGCTTACAGCAACCCCCTCTACCCGTGGATATTTGCCACGTGCCACCAGGAAGTTGGCCGTTCTGGGTGGCTGTGGATCTTCGTTCGCGTCGAGTGAAATAAATAACGACAACAACAACAAATTTATTTTGGCTTTGGAAAGTGGGGAGGTTCATCGCCACAGGCGATATTCTACCCCATTGCTGGTGGGGATGTGGGGAATAAAATAACGAGCCCCTTCACAAAAACGATCGAAGTCCGATGGTGCCCAGAAATGTCGGAAGAGCTTTGAGCGCAGGGCGTTGCTGGGCTGGATTAGCCCAGGGATCAAGCAATTTCGATAGGGAGAAGGGGCGAGAGTATGAGAGAATAAATAAATGAAAGAATATAAAATAAATATGAGAGAATAAATAACGAAACGCTGTTAGCGCTGACTGTTTCCGTTACACAAAGTGCTTTATTTTTCGGGATCGGTATTTTCAAATGACAAATATGCAGTCTGCTGTAGGCGCGCCAAACATGGCCATGACATGAACATTCTTTCTGAAGTTCGAGTGATATGCCGAAGCAACTTTCCGTGTATTGATAGTTGGTATCTCACGTGGAAGATTTGGCAGTAGAACAAGACTGTATTGACTGGCACAGGTACATGCTTTCACGGATCGGCATGGCAGAGAACATGTCCATATCCCTTTGCTGCATGTATAGGCGTCTGGTTGTCCCATTACAAAAAAGCTTATGCAGCCGGTATGCCGAAAGATGAAGGTGCTCCAACCACTCAAAGTGGCTTATCCATACAGATGCTTTTCTGTAGCAGATATGACTTGAGTGCTTATACATGAGCCAGAAAGATCAGAACAGGAATCTGAAACGCGAAAACCAAACAATTTTACCGGCAGAAATGCTGCGAATTTGCCACAGGTGCGGTTCTATGCTATTCTAAGCGGCAAAATGCAATGCGACCTGACTTACCTGTCATCGAGTGAGTATCCGAAAAACGCAGTATGAGTCCTTCTTGGATCTTTGTCGCATCAAGCGAGGCAGACCTGCCTTCCACTTATCTATCACTGAATTGACTTCCTGAAGTATCCAAGAGGCCCTGAGTTTTTCAAAGTCAGTATCGACAGCATGTTAAAAGGTGGACACCAAAAACTCTCCAAAGCGGTGCTGGCATAGATGCACTGCTTGCGCCCCGGCTGTACCCACCATATTTCGAAACTTTACGCCGAGCTGCTCCGGCACCGCGCGCGCAACGGAAAGTTCATTATTTCAAACTGTCTAATCAGCACTCGCATACCGGGGAACCAATGGGCTGGTAAGGGTTGAGAAGTCGCGCTTTGACGTAAGAAATCTGACGCCCCATGACGTTTGATGACGCGCAAAGCCGCAAACCCTCACTTTAGTCCGTGTATGTGTAAGTTTCGTGTAAGTTTCGAGCGTGTAAGCTTCCAGCGTGTATGAGGAAAGTGACCGTTTCAAGAGATGGCTATCGCGCGTGTGACCAGAATCTATTGCATACTGCGTGGAAACGGATAGTACTGCAGCGCCTAAACAGGCGCATCATAACAAACTTACGGTAAATAACTTTCGGTGTTTACTTTCCGGTGGCAGTTCAATCGAAATTTCGATCACGATACTTGAGCGGGGTATGGGAGGGGGGGGGGGGGCACTGTGAATTGAAAAGTACGTATTTTTTCTTTAGCAAATGTAGTTCCGTCGCTAGCTGCTGCTGCCGACTAGGAAATGGAGCGGTCGCTGTTACTGCGATAGCGAGCGGAAGTTGTTGCTAGAGGTTAGAGCTCCATTCCTGCAGCGTGACAGCACGGAAGCTGACGTCCGTGTATGGCATAGGGGCGGTTTCCTATTGCAACATTCCGCTATAACCGGTTTGGTCGTTTCTCGTGGCGCTTTGCTGAAACTTAAAAAGCAAAAAAGAAAGCTGGTCATATCTGATACCTGTTTATTCCATAAATGGAATATCGAGACTTCCTGCACCATTATTTGTCTCTGTTCTGTCGTTTGCCCCACCGAAACGTTTTTCGTTCCGGTTCTAGCATAAACGGCCCGGTACCGGTTCTGCTCCGGAGCAAAAACATACCGGTTCATACCGGTTTTAACCGGTTCCGCTTCTGGTGGGCATATTCATCCCCCCCCCAAAAAAAATCAATGTTCAAAAATGTAAACCCGTTTATTCCGCATACATGGTATTTGATATTAATAGGCAGCTGTGAAATTGGTAGCTTCAGGTTCCTGTAGGTGACTGTCTGTTCAAATAGGCTTTCTTCTTTCCTGAAGGGCATGATACAGACGGACTTGTTTGTCGTGAAGTCATACGTAAAGTACTTTCTTGTTATATTGGTGCGATCGCGTCCCATCCGAATGTCTGTTGCTGCTTCCTAGCCAGCAGGCACCACCGCACTTTTACGACACAAATCGAGGAAGACCTTCACTCGCAAACGGGCTCGACTGCTCCGTTTTCCTGTCTTCGTGTCCTGTCTACAAAAGAGGCGCCACTTCGCATGCACTTGCCCTCACAGATATGTAAATGTATTCAACTTGGCTCTTCTCAAACAAGGGACGCGTTGCACGACGTTGCCGATAGAGAAGCCGTTACGCAGCCCCTTTGGGTCGCTGTTTAGTTGAGGAGAGTTTGGCCGGATGAAATCAAAACGAAAACTACGGCACATTGGTACAGAGTCACAACCGGTCACATGCAGTTCTAAGTCTATGTGCGCGAACGATAAAACGTTAAAACAGGGAGCCTAAGGGATACACAATACCGACATACATTCCGCCGTAACCGTAACCCTCGTAAAGTATCCATGACATGACTTCAGAACACACGACGTCAGTTTCATTCGCCTCTTTTAGTTCAAACTGGCGAAGTTCTTTCGTCGACCGAAAACCCGGTTAAATAAATTTTTCGGGTTCCCTCTTGAGCGAAAAAAGCGTATACAGTTTCGACTCCGTTCCGGTTCACATCAAAATAGCTTGTTCTTTTTCTTTATTTTTTTTTTCGGTTCAGGTTTTTGGTTCGCTCCGACACCCTCTTCGTATCACGTTTTAGAAATGTAAACTGATGAAACCGCGGAGCGAGGGACTGCGAGTACGTTCTGTTGCGCGACCGGCTACTTCCAGTTGCCTTGCCAAACAGTGTGAAGATATCCGATAAGCTGTGTAAAACGTACCCGGAGACCAATTGTCATCTTAATGAACTTTTTAATTATTTAATTTAGGAAGCACATTGCAGTTGCAATATTAAAGCCTGATCACTACACGTTCCCCTCGAACCACTGATGAAGCATCACCTCGGCCGTCCGCTGTGAGGAGAAAGTGATCGCCAAAAGAGCGACGGTGACATGATGTCTCCGTCCTTACTTATCGTAGCAGAAAAAAAAAATAAAAATAAAAAACGCAATGCGTCGCGATCTTTGGTTTGTTTTATTTTTTATTGTGTTTTGTATATATATCTATCTTATGTTTTATTATTAATTTTTGCTTGCAAAGAAGTTACAAAGAACTTTCGGCATCAGCACTACGTATCAGAGCTCATCGTACTGGGGAAGGACATGAGCTGTGTCCGGAAGGATGAAATGACTGATACGGCAAGCGGCTGCGTACACATGAAAGAAAGGAAGGAAGGAAAAACAAAAACAAAACAAAGATTCTGAAAAACGCCGCAATGAGGGTTTGCCAACATCGCGTATGTCCTTTTTCTGTGACTTCGAGCGAGGGTACATCTACAGGCGAGGGTACTACAGGCGAGGTGTCTTCATGCGAGGGTACGAGGGGACATCGACGATACCGTCGCTCTTTTGGTGATCACATTGTGTTTCCAGCGGACGGCCGAAGTGAAATACTTGGGTCCACAGCACGCGCTGAGATTACTTAGTGGTTCATCAGTGGTTCGAGCGGATCATGTGGCGATCAGGCTTTAATATTGCAATTGCAGTGTGCTCCCTAAAACAAAAAATTACAATTTTGATTAAAATATCTCTGTTAATTAGTGCCCACGAAAAAAATTGATTATTTGTGGCAGCCCCGTCGAGTAATCCAATATCAAAAGTAAACAGCCCTAAGGAAACTCCCTTTTTTATGAAAATTTGTTGCAGATAAAAGGAAACACCCTGTATATACATATATATAGCTTACACATCTTATGGGATATCTTATAAATATCTTATAGATCATAGGATTCAGGAAGAAGACTGCTCTGCTCACGCATCTGTGAGAACGACGTGCACGCCTCCTAATGTACGGAATGGGTATGCAGTGCTGTGCAGTCTACCCTTGACATATTTAAGGTTTGTTTGTTTTTTTAGCAGAGAGACAAGGAGACAAGAAACAGACAGGAAGGCTGCGTACTCACAACTAAAGGAAAATTTTATTGTTGCACACTTAAATAGGTAATTTGCATGGCGTAGGCATATCACAAACCCGTGAGCACTAGGAACAACAACAACAACTTTATTTCGGGATGATGGCTGGGGAGTTTCGTCGCCGGGGACGATACTCTACCCCATTGCTGGAGGTGAGGCGGGGAATGAAATAATGAGTCCCGTCACAATAAGATCTTCAACAGCTCCGCAGTGGCTGCAGTGGGGAGGGGCAACTTGTCTCAAGCCATAGCGCCACTGTGCTGTGAAGGCCACGTCAAGGCGCATTCGATGAGCATTAATGCGGCATCTTGACGACACACACACACACACACACGATGGGGCTGATGCCGGCCAGCAGGCTGGGCGCTGCCCCAGTGCCACTTGTACGTGATGAGAGAGACGATGATGGAGATGATAAGGAGTCCGGTAATCAAAGAAGGGGCAAAGGCCTGTTGATGACAGGAAATCCCAAAGGTGACGGAGACCTTGGTGTGCATGAGCGGTACTGGACTATGGGCCCAGCACCTTGCCTATGGTAAATGGGCGATGATCGATCGCATGCAGTTCGTGCTGCAAGATCTCCTGCTCCCGCTGGTAGTCCGGGCAGTCCATAAGTAGGTGGCGCAGGTCTGCGGGTACGTTGCATGATGCACTAAGGTCCGAAGGCGCACGGCCAAGACGCTCCCTCATAACTGGTGTAAATGCAACATTCAGCCGCATGCGGTGAAGAAGGGATGCGTAGTGTCGTGGAAGGCGATGAGGAAGCGACAGTGAAAGAGAAGGATCCACTGCGTGGAGCAGAGAGTAGGGTGTAATGTCATGCAGCCACTGTGATCTTGTCTTGTCTGCAGAGAGAGCACGGACGAGGGCCTGACGATCACCTTTGGCATATTGTTGAATGCAGCAAGAAACAACACAAGGAAAACGAAGTCGACACCACTGCTGCTTGCTCACAACTGACAGAATATTTATCCTGCGGCGTGTGATCACCTTTGGGCAAGATGATAGAGTTGGCTGAAGCTATATGATGACCCCGCAGGGCAGCCCGGTCAGCCTCTTTATTGCCGTGTACGCGGACATGACCGGGTACCCACTGTAATACTATGCAGTGGCCCAGGTCCAGCATCTGCTTGTAAGTTTCAAGCACGTCAGCAACAATGGACATGAGATGACCTCGAATGCCCATTGTTGCGAGGCATTGGATAGCAGCTTTCGAGTCTGTGTAGAAGACCCATGGCCGAGCTGAACATTGCAGGATCTTGCGCATGGCAAAGAGCAAAGCATGTAGCTCAGCACATGTTGACGACGTCAGATGCGAGAGACGGAGGATACCAGTTATGTCTTCGGACGGAATAATATAGGCGCATGCAGAGCTGGCTTTTTGGCATCTTGACGAGAGATATGTGCTGGCATGCGGAAAGCGAGCGCTGGGTCTCACTCTGCTCAGCATGGCAGGGGGTAGCACGTCAGCGGTCCGTTGGCGGGTAGCCAGAGGAGTCACGAGGCGTCTAAGTATGCGTCTAGGAACATTAGGGCACGTGAAGACTAGGAATCATTATCGAGATACATTATCTCAGCTTGCTTGACATGTCAAATGAAAGCGTTGGGTTTCCCTCGCCTCTTTACGTCTCTAGTGCGTCGTTTACAACCTAGCGTCGCATTCACCCCTGCACTCCGGTATAGGCTGGGCCACAGCACCACGGCGCTGTGTACAACTTGTGGTTTACCGGCAACAATCCGACACATTCTCGAAGACTGTAGCCAGTACGTACGCGAGCGACGGGCCTTTAAATCTCAACTTGAAATGCTGGATCAGAGGCCATTCAACATCTGCAAAGTTCTCGGCCCATGGAGTAACCCTGGACATCAGTGCCGTGCACTTGGCGCTCTTCTTTCCTTTCTGAGGGCCACCGCCCTCCTTCACGAACTGTAGGGATTTCCTTCCCTCGTCATCCTTTCATGTGAACCTTTTTGGAATGGGGTAGGGTCCTGCACTCAACGCAGGGAAACATCCCACATCATCATCATCCATTCATATATGTTGTTGTTGTTGTTGTTGTCAGCTTGTTTGAGATCAATAGATGGTGTGCTTACACATTTATCACCTGCTTTGTTAATCAAGTAGGCTTCAAGGATACCCCTATACGCTTGTGTATAAAAAAGTACCTATACCGTTGCGTTTTTTTTAAATAGTTGTTCACACCCGCAGTTTTTGCAGTGAACTGGCAGATGACCAGATAGGGTGTTAGATTTTTGGGGAGTAGTGTGTTCGCTCAACCTTGTGTTTACACATCTGCTCGTTTGACTTATGTAGATTTTGCTGCATGATAAAGGGATATTGTAGACAGCCCCTTGTGTACATTCTACCCAGTTATTCTTGGCTTTGTATCTGACAAGCTCTAACCGTGTTGTCGGTTTTGTTTCTGGCAGGGCATAGGGCAGGTTTGTCCCCTCAGATGACGCACCCTTGGAAGTCGCTGGGGAGGCGTGTTAGCTTAGCTTAATTGGTAGAGCCCTGGACCGGTAATCCAGAAGAAGTGGGTTCGAGTCCTACAGCTGGCTAACCTTTTCAGTGACTTTCATCTTTCATTGAGAAGTTTATTCGGTGCCATGGTAACCACGGGAACTGCGTGCCTTTTTCCTATTTTTTTTTTTTGAAATTGTGCGTGATGCTAAGGATGTAAGGTAGCTTAACAGGTCTCATCCTCGCTTTCTGCTGTTGTGTCTTATTCGAACCTTTTAGCATGGTTTCTGCTATCTCTAACAACTAGGTTTCTTGGTGCCCGCTCCTTCTCACTCTGATTGCATGCAGAAGCCTTCATTGAGGGTATGCGTACATGATTTGTCCTAGGCTGCCGTAAGCGCGGACATGATGATAGCTCTTTTCACTATCCTTGAGTGACCCAAGTCATGTGGAAGAATACCTTTTTTGTATCTTGGGTGATAGGTTCAGAAGAGGTGATCAACCTCCCGCGTGATGTTGATGTCCAAAAATTGAAGCTTACCATTGTCAGGTAACTCATGTGTAAATTTCATTCCCTGTGCATACTGGTCGAAAAGATTCATTATATAAGTAGCACCACAGTCTGAATTGGCATGCGAAGTGTCTCAGCACACCAGAAAGTCATCTACATAGCGAAATATTTTCCATTTTTTTCAGTCGCGTAGGGCGTTCCAAATTCGATTGTCCATTTCCCCCCCAAAAAATTTCACACATAACTGGTGACACAGAAGACCCGATACGGGTACCTCCTTTTTGAATGCAGTGTCGAATCCAGCAATCTCCACAAAGGAAGAGAGCGGCATTCCCACGTTGTTTCGAAGGGAATTGACTCCTGGCACTTTCAGTAGCTCTTTGTAGATCCCTGCACCATCGGCGGATATCCGCAAGATACTTGCGGTTTCGAATGTAAATTTAGCACTTCCTGCGCTGTGCGGATCGGATGCGAATGGCTCGAGGTTGGATGCGGATGGGATGCCGATGCGGAGGCAGCGGATCGGTAGCGGATCGGATACACCACGTACTGTAATTTTTCCGACAGCAATTTATTTGTATTGCACGCCGACAGCGAGCGCAGGCTCGGGTTCGCCTTTGACAATGCACGGCCAAGACGGGAGAGGAGGGAGGCATTCTGGCGTCTCGAACAAGGCGAGCACTGGCGAGGAATAGTGTTCCACGCGTTCCTAAAGTCTCCCTATATAGCGTTTGTTGAAAGGTTTACGTTTCGTTAGCGTCGTGAGTCATTCCGTTACAACATGGAGGCATCCGAAATTATACCAACATGCTTCTGGCGGTCTTTACGCGTCCTTCGAAACGTGCGGATTTTGCGGATCGGATGCGGATGTTGCGTTTTGCTCAGCGGATCGGATGCGGATCTAAACGGTTGTGTATGCTGCGCATACCGATCAAATGCGGATAACGTGTGCGCAGATGCGGGTCGGATGCGGATGCCAATGAGCTCATCCGCGCAGGGCACTAGGGCTTTTGGGGAAGTGAATAAAACATATGCTCTATATCAATGGAAAAGAACTGCCACGCGCCTCTTCGTGTTGTAGGAAGTAACTGGTGAAGAGTCCTTGACCTTGAATGGGTCCACTATTTCCAATTTCCTAAGATGATTCTTAAGGTATCAAGATACTACTTTTGGCCAAGTTCCGTTCTCTGTGACGATGACCCTGAACTGTACATTGGGCTCGTGTGTTTGGGCCGTATAAAACGGTTGCTTTTTTGCTTTTTTTATCCTCATAGATAAATTCTATAGATTATTCTTCTTGCATAAGTCCATGGTGTTTTTCAAAGGCTAGTTTTTCTTTCACTTTCGATGTTACCTGGAAGTGTTTGTTGAGGGCTTCTTCACATTTTTCTTTGTAGGTGTCGGAATGGATAGCAACAAAGCTACCTTCTTTATCAGCTACTAACAGATTGAGCCGTTTTTCTTTAAAAAAATAACCAGGGTGGTGCTTACACGTGCTGATTTATTGTTATCCGTCTTTAGTTCCTGTACTCCTTGTGTGATGCACCCATTTATTTCTTAATCGGGAACATGCCCGGCTATTTCTCTAACAAGGCCCAGCAGCGCTGGTTTCTTGAGGGAAGGTTGTATCGAGAACTTCGGTCCTTTTCTTATTATTTTTTTAAATGTCGTTGACATCTTTTGGTAGTTCAGTATGTGTCATGTTGATCACAGGCTGGGGAGTCCAAGTTTGGTGCTTTTTTTTTTTAAGAAGGTGTCGAAGTCTTACCTTCCATATATTATCCGCATGTTGGCGGCACATCTTGAAGTACGCTGAAAATCTTTCTGAAGATTTGGTATCCGGTTCATCCGGAAGGTAGCAACGCACACGTAGTTCGTCCTGGGCCAACTTGGCTGATTTCCAACATTCTCCCTTCAGGATTTTTGCTATTCTTCTAGCGCATGGTTGAAAGATGGTGTAATAAAGTCCAAGATTTGCTGCACCTCTTCTGGAATATCACGCTGGTCAAGGGAAAGGGCGATGAATCGAACTGTGCACGTAGCGATGGCTGATCCGTGTATGCATATCGAAGAAGCGTGCGCTACGAATTATCCTTTCTGTCGGCCGTCTGGAGTCGGTGTCGTTCGCTTTTTCTCTTTTATCTGTACTTAATATTTTCGATCTCCGTGATTATAAAGTTGCCCTTCTTATGCATAACTTTTTCTACAGGTCTTTTGACAGACAACAACTTAACTTTCAAAATTTCGTTCCACCATATTCCCTACGGAACGTGTCGCATTCACTTCAATGTTCGGCCTTTCGCTCTAATTTCGGTTATTTCTCCCTTTCTTCTTTTGGAACTAGGTTGTGGAGTGAACTCCCACATAACCTAAGGTCAACAACTAGTTTTCTCGCTTTCAAGCGCTCTTGCAAATTACACTTTCAACAGCGGCATTAATATCTTTATTTAGTTCAATGACATGTCCATTTCTTCATTGTAGCAACGTACACCGTTTGTGCATATTATATGTATTGATGTGTATCATCTTGTATATTTCCTTGTTACATTATGTGCGGACTACTACCTTTGCATTACCTCTCCCTCATAAGATGTATTTGAATAATATGTTTTCTTGCGGGACCGTTTAACAGGGTTTCCCCCTCACGGTCCCTTATCTCAAGTGTGTTCCTGATTTTGTGTAGCACTAATAAACAAATAAATAAACAAATAAACAAAATAAGTATTAGGCACAAAAAAAAAAAGCTCTAGTAGTAAAGTCACGTTGATTTTGACACAAAACAGAAATTTACTCGCTTTTACCTTGCTCACCTTAACCAAGGGAACCTTTTTTTGTTGCGCTGGCGTTCTCGTCCTAGAGGTGCCCCCGGAGAAGAAAAAATAAGTGGAGATATAGTGGTAAATGGGAGAAAAACGTTACCATTAATCGCGTTTTCCGTTCTGTACTTGGCTTCCGGGTATCCACTTCCGGTCTAAACCCGACTTCCGCTTGACCATTTCCGGTCTAAACCCGACTTCCGCTTCTCCAGCTCCGGTTCTCCAACTCCGGTGAATACCTGACTTCCGATTCGGCACTTTCAATTACTATATGTAAGCTCATTCCATTAACTTTTAATTAGCCTCAGTTACTTTCAATTACCCTTTAATTACCGAAGGTAACGGCAGGTTACCTGAGGTAACCTTGAATTATTTCATTTGAGTTACGTTCACTTGCCTTAATTAATCAATTTCCCTTTAACTGACGTTAATTACATTTAATTACCTCCGCTAACCTGTGGTGACCTGCGGCAACCTTTAATTTCATGCAATCTTTCTCTTGATTACATATATCTTACAATCATTACCCGTAAACTCAACTTTCCCGCTTTAGTTACCTTTAATCACTCTTAATTACTCTCAGCTTCTTCATTTTCGTGTCATTCACCTCCATTTCCGTTTACCCTCTTCTATCCCCTTTACATGTTCCCTTATACTTCTGTCTCGATGAGACTTGACCGTCTCAAACACAGACACAGCGCACACGTGCAGCTTTCTTCCATTTTGACACTCCCAGTGCCAACGCATTAAAAACTGTGATGTTTAAAGCAACGGTTAGATGTACAAGCATCGACCCCCGTATGTTCGAATTAAAAAGCACGGGAATGCTCGCTGTCTGTCGACGCCAGCCATCATTCCTTGAGCGTCCTTGACGTGCGCGGTGCCAGTCGGGCTGGCGCCCCTCTGTTATGCGCCGTGACTTCTCAACATAAGCTGCGCAGCTCCGCTGTAGTTTGTCGAGAGAAGCTCTCCTGCGAATACTATACGTACCACAGACTTGTGCCCGTTACTAAAAAAAAAAAAGTAATTGATTACCCTTACTCTTGTAGTAAAAGTAATTGATTACATTTACAAATTACTCGACTCAAAATGTGATTGAGTAACGAGTAACAAGTTGCTCGGACCGTTACTTTCAATTCATGCAACCCCCCCCTCCCGCCCGCACGCCCACTGTGCGCTTTGAAAAAGAAAAAAAAAATGAAGAAGACAAAAGAAACGAAAACCAGCTCCCAAGATATTGCGACAGCTGAAATAGCGCGAAAGAATGACGTCCTACGAAGGACTCGCGCGTGAAACGTAAATATTTTTTACCCCGCTTACTACAGTAGAATAGACCAATTAAGACGCTGGAAATTTGTCACAAAGCACTGTTACTTGGAATCAGACTTTATTTTAAAAGTAATTGATTATGCGGTAATTGACTGCTCAAAATTGTAATCGAATTACTCGAAAAATTACTCGTTCAAATATATAATTGATTCCTCGAAAAATTACTAAAAACGAATTCATTACAAGTCACGCAATTACTTCTAACGCGTTACGTTCAAGTCAGCCAGGCCATACGGATGGCTGTGTACTGAAGGTCACACACGGGCGACACGGCGATAGGAGAACCTGGTTGAATGGCATGGGAAGCGGACCAAGATGGAGTTCAAGGAGTTATTCCGAAATCCTATGCTGTTTGGAGAAGGCGTTTGATCGAAGGCCGCTTGGTCGCAAGCCGTTCGATCGAAAGCCGGTTGATCGACGCCGCTTGTTCGAAAGACGTTTTTTCGAAGGGAGTTCGGAGCTCGCAGCGTGCTCTTAGCACCTCTTTTTCTGTAACTTTTGACTCGAAGATATGGAGCATGAGGCAATCAATGTCCTCTCCTATTTGTGTTTGTTTGTTTCTTGCTTTTTTTTTTTCAAGCTGAAGAGGGGAGACCACTGGTTATTTGCAGACCTTTGTCGTTCACAAACAGCACAGCCTTCTGGTTTTTTACTCTCTCCATCCGAAAGGAAATAAAATCGAATAAAATTGAATTGAATTGAATAGAACAATGCGGAAGTATCCCGCGTAGCAGTAGGACACATACCGAAGAAAATGTCTTCAAGTTGGGAGCAGCCAATAGTCTGTACTTCCTCTGGGCACCCTTTTCATTGCTGGGATCCGAAATGGGGTAGTGATATGTGCACGAAAGGCACTCGAAGTTCGAATGCTAACAAGGAAATTTCGCCATAGTATAAAATACAGATATTGTAGTAACAGCCATAGAAAACTTTAGTTCAATCTTGTATAGAGTATGCATCTGCTCCATACGAAGCAATAAAAAAATCAATCAAACGACCGCTGCCGTTTCGATCAAACGGTGTTCGACCAAATGGCTTTCGACCAAATGCCCCGCGTTCGATCATGGCATTCGGTGGCTTTCGTTCTTGCGGAGACGATTCCTCCGGGGGACATTTTTCCCTGGGGACGGTTCTTCCTGGGGGCATTTTTTTCCGGGGAGGAAAATCCGGCATCTCGGGCGAGCTTTGATTATATGAAACGACTTCTCCGTGATCATTCCTTCATTTGGCAACTAGCGCTCATATTCATCTCTGGAAACCCCAATTTTGTAATTGCGTCTGTGTTGCCCTTCAAGAATAGTGATTCTCCTAAAATACGCATAAATTTGGCTCACATGGTGTCCAGTTCTTCAGCTTTTCCACGACCGAATTTCACGTTTTCAAGTTTGGATTAAATTAACTGAGACCTCAGCATCCAACACAACGAAATCTGGAGTAAAAATTTACGCTTCAGAAGTTCTTCTAAAAAAAAGAAAAGAAAGCATATATTATCCTGTCCCACATAATAAGGAGGCCGAACTGCACTTTTTTGCAACACTCAAACAAGAACCTGTTATGTTGTCAGGTGACCATTGTTATTATTTTTCTACTCTGTGTCTTTCTATTTTTTGTCGAATCGTTCCTCTTGGCGTCCAGAAACAAAAAAAAAAAAAAGTACTGCGTTGGGAATATCGCGACTCCCGCTGCGAGGCCTTGCCGCTCGACCATCCCATATCTTATTTGGTTGGTTTCCGTGTGTGGACCCGAAGCCTTTATCGCCCTTCACCTGATTTGTACGGTTTTGCAAACTGGCAACCAGAAGAAAGGGAGTCCCCTGTCACTGGGGTTGTCGACTGACATCATTTTTCTGAGCGGGTGTAAGGTGAAAGAAAAAGAAGGGAGAACATGGGGGAAAGGAGCCTTTCAAATATGTTACTGAAGTTTCCGGGTAATAATAAGAAGTCTGTTCTACGACGGAAATTTTGAAAAGTCTTTTGCACCAACGCCTTGTAAACGAATTCAGATATTTGATAATGCTTACTCACCAGAAATATACATATGAAAATGTCAGTTTTGCATGACTAATAGAGTTATTATCAAGGTAAATTGCATGTAAGCGAGTGCAGAAAAAAAAAAGAATACCGTTTCGAGCACTAGATTTCCCAGACTCGCATTGTAAGCGATGTGTGTAGGCAGTGTTTATCGCCTAATTTACAGCCGCTGGTAGATCCAGTTGAGAGCCTCCGAGATACCGGCATCCGTACTATTCGATCACACTTGTACGTCGGCATACAGTAAGTATTCACTAGTAAAACAATACGAAGAGCAACTAAAAATTCCATAATCAGTCAGTACCGGCGCCAGTAACCTGTGAAAACAATAATTGGAGCATAAATATATAACAACAAAATAAAAATAAAGTACTCATATAGCTAAAGGTGACAAGCAAAAAGACGTGAATGTCTCGAATCGAACTGCGGACCTTTCGTGGCAAAGTCCGACACTTCACCTCTCGACAAACAGCGCAGAAGGCGCTGGTCGCCTTAAACTCGCCAGGTCAAAAATGCACAATGGGGATTATTTCGCGAGTCGGAGGTTAACGGCGTGATAAGTACGGCGAGCGTGGCGCCATCTAGAATCGGGAAAATCGTGAATCGGAGTTGCTCCCCGACTGGTGTGGCCTCTTAATTGTCTTTCTTTGTTTCCTATACCTCTATGGCTAGAGATAAGCGCCGAAGTGGCGCTTTTGTCCGCGGGGGTGTAGCGTGTATTTTGCAGACGGTTGGCATCCAACATATTGCTCCGTAGATGAAAGCGTGCTGGGCGAACGCAACGCATCGTGGACAAGACACGGTTTCACGTCACAGGACGCCAGTGACCAGCGGTCAAGCCGTTTGTTTACAATGCGGTTGCTGTTTCTGTGCGACATTTTGAATGTCATGCGACAACGGCAATTATTTTTATGAGATAATCTCGCAGTCAAGCGCGCAGTTTTGCACGCGAGGCTTCGTACTGTTGACGACTTCCAAAGATGTGATGACGACCGTGCATTAAGAGCATAGGTGGGGAAGTTACTTTTATTTTGTAGTGCACTACCGTTACCCACTACTTTTTTAAAAAGTAACGCGTTACGTTATTCGTTACTGTTGTGGTAGTAGGTAACACGTTACTAACACCGTTACTTCTGATCAGTAATGCCGTTACTTTTGCATTACTTCATGAGGTTTTGCTTATAATATGTACCATTTTTGGTTGAGTCACATAAGTGCATTCCGCAAATTAATACAAGCAATGTTGGGCACAAACAAGGGTCACGCATGAACATAACTTACATGTGCGATTTATTGCAACGCAGAAGTAGTTGATGTTCAAAATTTTCATCTGTGAGCTTCGCCCGTTGGGCTGAGAGGATGCCTAATGACCAGTGAGTGCCCCTTGTCAAGGTTGATAAAGAGGTGACCTTTTATCTCACACAGTACAAATCCAAACAGCCAATCCCTTGGTACTTTGTTGCTTGTTCAGGTAGAGGCTATTTTTCTGCCGCTTTTGCCCCCCCCCATTCGTCCGAAAAATACCAGAGGGAGTGAAAAACAGAGGTGGTAAGCAAAGGTGACATCTCAACCAGGGTAGGTCAATAACCCTTCCTTTGCGTTCTTCGTAGTTGTCGATGTGACCTTCTTCTCATTGTTGAAGATGAATAGAAAAAATCGGGGATTTTCCCGGACTCTGCAGGCACGGTCCTCGCTCAAGCATTCAAGTTTAGACGATGAAGCAATGTTCCCGAACACGCAGTAACGCATAACGCCGTTACGCATTAGTTATTAAAAATGTAATGACGTTACGTTACTCATTACTTTTCTCCCAAATGTAATGCGTTACCACATTTCACTACTCGAATGTAACGCGTTACCGGTAACGCACTACTTTGTAACGCGTTACTCCCCACCTATGATTAAGAGTCACTGAGCTGATGCGATGTACTTAAACTAAGGAGAAATGGGCTACCATGTTGCGGAAGAAGCACCGCATAGTTCAATCTGGGAACCCTGGGAACCAAGTGGTAGTCTAGTAGACATCCAGACCTGTTCTAACCATAGACTTTAGTACATGTATCTTGAAGCGAGGCGACAGAATGAAAACAACACAGACAAGACGTCGCAACTTTCGACCACCCAAGCTGAAAGTCGAGTGCAATAGGGGTGGACGGTATGTGCAAGGTAAATATAAATGGTAGCGAAGTTTGCATTGGCCACCACGTCTTCAAGGGCGGCCATGATAAAGACCGTCAGCGCCATCCATCCGTTGCGGGGCAAACTACAAATTCCGTCATACTGATGTCACCTGGTACGTCACCATTACGTATAGAGCGGGCCGTGCGCTCGCGCTGCGCGTTCCTTCCGTCGCGATGTCGAGCCGTGGAATATCACAATCTCTGTTGAAAGCAAATCCAAGAGCAAAAACTCATAAGCAATTTGTAAACTGGGAAGAATGAACACTAGCGACATGCGTGGGCAACAAAGGACACAGGAGACCAGGTGGGGGCTTTCTTTCTTTTATCACAGGTAAACGCTATGCTGTTGTAAACAGTATAAACACCCGCATGAGACAATTGACGTTCTGAGGCTGGAACACAGAGACTTTTCAATGATTTCCATCTTTCATCATAAATACCCACGACAGAATAATGTGCAAAATAACCAGTATGACAGTCCATGTACTGAATAAGCACGAAAGGATGTGTACAAATTCCAGCAAATACAGGTGGGGCCCAGGACCTTAATGTCCAATGCATGCTGCTATAGCTGTCCTCATGCACATCTGGAACTTTCCACATATCTCTCGTACAAAGAAGGTGGAAGTGAACATATTTAAACTTGAGAGAACTGATGTTCTGAGGTTGGAACAGTTCTGCTGGGTTCGAGTCCTACAGCTGGCTAACCTTTTCAGTGACTTCCATCTTTCGTCATATTTGCACCTGAAGATCATATTATATGATATTTGCATACTGTGTGGTGCTATGTCTGCCCACAGTTTATTGTAACGAATGCTATGGGGGAATTAGGAGGCACAAGTCTATTAGCTTGGTTTGGAAGTCTGTGATACAATCTTGCAAAACAGCCACAATAATATCAGCTTCCAGCAATGACAACCTTGTTCAGTGTGTACACACCCTGCCAATGACTACTTCTACTTTGATTACAACAGCATTTTTGTATTAAAGGCATGTCAAAGCATTGACAATGTTCTGTGCTTCTGCAATTTTGTGCACATTTTGCCATGTGGTGTAGACTTTCAAGCTGCACAGAGTGCTTAGCCCTGCACATAGCTGCGCCTACATACTGGCGGCTGTGCACACAACTACTGAACTCAGTGCAGGATTCAAAATATAAAATTACGTGCTAGGGATCTATGTACACAGGTATACACTTAATACGTATCAACGAATAGGCAAACTGCTAATATTCAAAATAGAAAATGTATGCCAAATCGTATGCTACACAGGAATGAAAGGACTACAAGAGATCATGTGTAATCTACAGGGTGTGTGCAGAAAAACATGACCCGCATTTAGGCACATAGCTTGTTGCCTACCTAACTAACGAACTTCCGGTGGCGCACGATGGCGCATTTATGCGTGCGAAATCTGTAGAAAAATTGTGGAAGCCATACCCAGCTTAAAAAATAAACGGAACAACGAAAACGTCGGCTTCCGTGCATCAGAATAGGGCAACATGGTGGACAACAGGGTGTATGTGAAAGGGCAACATGGTACACGTAGGAGAGTTGTGTTCAAGTACCGCTAGGGGAGCTATCGGTGCATAAATCGAAACGACGTCCCACATGAATGCTCATCGGTGGTACCCCTAGCGGTGCCTGCACATAACTCTCATGAGACGGAAATGCACTACAATGCACTGTCATGACCGCCCTATTCTAATGCATGAAAGCCCGTGTTTTTGCGCTCTGTTTATTTTTTTACACTGAGTATGGCTTCCAGGATTTTTTTGTAGCTTTCGGACGCATAAATACGCCGTCGTGCGCCACCGGAAGTTCCTCGGCTAAGTAGACAACGAGTTACATGTAAAAATGCGGGTCATGTTTTTCTGCACACACCCTGTAGATTACAACTGAAAACACTGGATAGATAACAGAACCATGCATATATATCCTTTCGCATGGAAAGAAACCTTCTGGTTACATCACAACAACGTGCAGAGATTACGAACTTAGTCTCGCTGCCTGCTGCAGTGCCTTCTGACGTAACGTACGACTTCGCACTTCCTCATTTCTTTGCCGTGCAAACCAGAACAGTCGTACCCTCAGAAAAAAGTGAACTAGATCATCATACACAGGTGAAGAACACAAGCTCAATGTCTTTGGCACAAGTGCGTCTAACACTTCACACAGCCTTGAACCTGACCCCTTGGGAGGTGAGGAATGTCTTGACGTTGGCTTTGAAGGCTTCCTCACACGCACACACAAACGTCGCAAAGGCAGGAAGAGGAACCGACACCTCCAAAGTCAGTACTGTCCACATTCTTGACACTCAAATAAAGCAACAGCTGACTACTGTCCTGAAATGTGGCATCCCTCCGAGGAATGTCCCATGTTAGACTTGGTGGTTTGAAATTGAAGAGACGACGACGAAGAAGAAAACGGCTATGAACAGTCAGCGTGCGGCAAACTAGTGCGCAGTCAAAGTGCGCAGTCAACGTACGGCAAACTAGTAGCTAAGAACATGGAGAGGGACAGGAACCGGAAGCGTACTCGGCTCTGTCTATAATCTTACGTATTACTGGCAGACCGCGCGAATTGTTATATTAAAAACATGCATATTGCATCAGTACACACATTATTCGCGCCTCCGATTAAATTATTTTTGTTTACCTTCGTAGTTTGCCCCTCAACAACCACGCTCGCATGTGTATCATGAAGGGCGCAGGGTTGCTAACACAGCTTTCGTATTTTTTTCCCGCCTTCGCTACCATTTATATGTACCTTCCCAAGCAGCACAATGTACTGAAAGTCGAGTGCAATAGGGGTGGACGGTATGTGTCTTATCAATGTTCTCTAGTTTCATCAGTCTGTTCAAGGCCTTCCACCTACCCGTCCACCCCTATTGCACTCGACTTTCAGTACATTTTGCTGCTTGGGTTGGTATGTGTCTTATCAATGTTCTTTAGTTTCACGAGTCTGTTCCGCCTACCCGTCCACCCCTATTGCACTCGACTTCCAGTACATTCCCAGGCAGCAAAGTGTACTGGAAGTTGAGTGCAGTAGGGGTGGACGGGTAGGTAGAAGGCCTTGAACACACTCGTGAAACAAAGAACATTGATAAGACACATACCGTCCACCCCTATTGCACTCGACTTTCAGTACATTGTGCTGCTTCGGCATTTACTCACACTGAAATGAGGCTATACGAACTCAAAAATTTTACCCGACACTCCCCCACATGATATTAGGCAAAAGATAACACCTGATGTCAAACACCGATATCACCCGAACCAACAACCCTCCTTTATCACTTCTTCCTGCTTCTTTGTAAGCAAAGCGGTGAGGGCACTAACACAATCTTGACCTTGTTCTGCAATGAGTTGGGTTTCTACAATCTGCCTGACGTACACATTCTTTGACTTATACTTTACCTCGGTCGCTTCAAAATTCGGCTCACAACCGCAACCCATCACATGCCCAGCCACATGCGAGGAGCTGCCCTCTCAATTCAATAGGCCTGTTGCACTAATCAGGCGGCGCGCTGCGATTTCCGGACACATGCGCCACGGGCGCCCAGACACGAATAACCAGTGATGGCTAATAACTACTTCTAAAGTAGTTTAACTATAACTACTAACTACTTCGCGACGGAGCAGTTTAACTAGTAGTTCAACTACTTTTCAGGGGAGGTAGTTAAAACTACTTCTTTAACTGCTGCAATGTATTTTAACTACATCTTTAACTACTTAACGTTGTCCATCAACACCAATCCCATTCTATAGTGTTCTTGGACACCTAAATATGAATCACAAGCAGCGATAAAAGTGAAGATTTAGTACACAAGCACGGCACAATTGCTCCACACCTCCGTTCTCATCAAACAAGTAGCTCGAGGTAAAAGTCGGAAGCGCAATCGTGCCGTAAAGCTTGCGGCAAAATCGGAAGTAGTTGGCGCCTGCAGTAACCTAACTACTGTAGTTAACTACTCGAAATAGTAGTGTAACTAGTAGTTGCACACTACATTTCTGCAAGTAGTTGATAACTACTTTTTAACTACAATCAGGTAGTTTAACTAGTAGTTTAACTACATGTAGTTAACTACTGGCCATCACTGCGAATAACTTCCTAGTTCTCCGGCGGTCGGTCGTGCTGGGCATGATGTGATTTCTCCGTGTAGGACGTTTCTGCCATTTTTACTGATGTGCAGTACTGTACAAAATAAATCATGTGTTAGTCAACATACACTTATGTGATGATGTGAAGTGTGAGTTGGCTAGAACACGACAGACGATGTTGAACACAACACGACGATGGTGAAGGAGCCTCACGCGTGGAAGATGACGCCACAGTGCCGCCTCATGCCCTGGAAGATTAGCTTTAACTTGCGGAAACAAAACAAAAGCACATGTATCGGGTGACGCAATCGGAACTGGTGTTATCTTGGGTTGCATTTTCTGTTAATCTTATTCCAGTACGCAATAGGCCACCAGTGTGCTCTTTCCCCCTCTCACATTGTGGGTGAGGGAAAGACGCGTCTCCGAAGATGCGCAATGAACAAAATAAAGAAAAAATTGGTGTTCCCTCACGAATTTTTTGCAGACGATCTACCGAACGGATTTTTGTTGTGAAAACGGCTACGATATCAGGTCACCGAAAGGAAGAGATGTTCTCATTGGGACAACATCGTAGCTTTTATGATAAAAAAGTTAATTAACGATTTTTAGGCAATTAGTGATTTGACGGTTGAGCAACATATGGCCAAGAACGTCCGCCGGCCCAGAGATGATAGAAATGAAAACAGCATGTCTATGGCCCTTATAGTTTCGCCTGTATCTGTATCGCCTAAAAGAAGACACCATGTACATTGTAATGCTCAATATTGAACATTACAGAAGCAACCTATATAGGTTGCTTCTGTAATATTACTAGTGACTGCCTGTGTTACATTTGCAGCAACCTTGCGTAGCTCACATCGCCACAATGTTAGAGTAATTGTACTTCAAAACTGGTAAAATGTCTGTCAACATTGCCATAAGCACTAGCTATCAACACTGCAGCATATAGGGCACTGCATCATCAACAGTGTTGGGTTCCAATTCCCTCTCAACACAGCATCTGAGGGGGGGGGGGGGCATGTTTATTTCTGGAAGGTCAGCCTGACCCAAGGTCGGCTTGCTATTCCTAAGCTATTCCAGCACCTAGCATTCAAACAGCATCCAGAGACAAAAGTTGCAGCAACATCTTTTTTTCTTTTTTTTGTTGCAATCTGACTTTAGCAGCAGTACAACTACGTACGTTTTGTGCTAACTGGGCAAGCATCGTGCGCATACGGTGCCTGCAGGTTGGACCTGAGAAAGCACGTTGATAGCGTCAAAGGCGTCTGGACTCGGATCACCATGGGAAATGCTTCTAGTCGTATACTATTAGTTACACCAGTGCACTTACGTTTCCAGATTCAGCCAGTCTTGTTTTCTGAACAGCGACAACAGAAGCTCCGCTCGCTCTATCGCCCCTCTTGCCGTGAATGATTTGCCGGCAGCAAGATTCGCGGCCTCGGCAACAGCTGCCCATCTCGCCGCGGACACGTAGGGATTCTCGGCAAGAACCTCTTGAAGAAGGTGCAAGTCGTCCACAATTGTGAAATGATTACGCGCAGCTCAAGTTGCAGCAGACATTCCTAAGCTTAAACCGTCGCGGACGCGGTGATGGCATCCTCCGTCCGGAGCTCCGGAGCGGCGCGGTCCGGAAGACGCCAGAGGCGCATACGCGGTTTCGTGTCTCCTCCGACGGTAGCACACTGTACGGGAGAAGATTGTCCGCTAAAACGCTAAAACTCCCTAATAATCGTTTCCATTACCTAGCGTTTCCTTCGGCGGTCACCTGGAGTACTTCAGGATTCACCGTCCGGGTTTTCCCCCAGTCTGTTCCATAATTTCTTTGACACGTGACCAAAGCATTAAAACAAGCATCGCACCGAGGAGTATACGGAGTGGTCTTGTTGAAAGGGCAACTAGTTACAGTGCTGACGACAAGGTGGGACACGAGCGAAAGCTGCGCTGCGATTACGTCAATGAGAACCCTGACTTTGAGGTCTCCACATCGTCCCGCGGTCGCGATGCAGAGCTTGTCGCATGTAAGTACCAGGCTCCCACAGCTCCCCATAGAGCCCATAGTTTGAGATAATTCAGGCAACACTGGGCATGCAACCAATGAAAATGAACTATGATGCCTACCATTCGGCCGATCAGGAGTTTCTCAGTTTGGCTCGCCTTTCGGCCCGGCACTGGCTACCATATCGGCTTTTATTTTTACTAGTTTTCATGCCCGACGCTCGTTATTCCGTATTCCAGAACTACTAGGCAAATTTTGTACAAAATACACATTTATTTGAAACATCGTACTGATTCAATAGTCTGACACAAATATTCACCGTGCGTACAGAGTCCAAGTCGTTGCGTTCGTTGGCCAAGTTCTAACTCTCAAAACACACTCCACTCTACTCACAGAAGCGAGCGACGCTCACACGAATCCATGCGATTTCATAGTGAGCATCTCCTTTCGTTGGTCGCAGTGCGAATGTTTCAACGAAGCGGGAAATGCTTGTCGCACGGACACCGAATCCTGTCTCCGTTGTGACTGCATTTGAAAATGCGACGGCGCTCACAAGTGTTCCTCAGGCGTCAGCTCACCACTGCATTCCAGTTCTGAACTCGAGAGACTGTTCGTACGTAGGATACTTGTGTCGGGAAACATCACAACACGCGCTGAGTTACTTTGACACACTAACAAATCTGCGACTTCTCTTTGAACAATGCCATCATACCGTGGTGTCAACTGATGTCAGTGGCACCGGCGTCTCGCATCTCGACGATGTCGTCGAGATGCGAGACGCCGGTGCCACTTCTCTCCCTTCTCTTCTCGTAACTGCCCGCCAGACAGGCAGCCCGCGAAAGAATGCTCTTTTGAAACTTTGCCAACCAATAGCGGAGCGCGCAATGTCCTTCGGCCAATGGGTATCAACTATGATGCATGACGGAGTAATACCACGTGTTTATGACGTGCAAACATTTTTTTAGAGCCGCGAAGAGGGGGAGCTATGGGGGCCTGTAAGTACTGCCGCATAACAGTGAGCAGTGCACAAGGAGAGGGTCTATTTGGAATTTTCGGAACTCCCTAGTGTGCGTCGCACGAAATGCGTGGCTAAGCTTGTGTCTCTTTAGTGTATATAAGCAACAAATGTGAGAACAGTGTTTTCGCTGCACAACTGTGCGTGCGTCGTCAAGTTTTCTCCAAATTTCGCATATTAGCTGAGCTGTCAATCATACACCCCGAAAGTAAAAAAAGCAATAAACTCCGAAAAACATCACGCGGTAACTTCCAGAAACAAACTTCGAAAGCTCGGAACCCCAGGTATAAAGTATTTATACATTTTCGGGAGGTATAACTTTATACCCTGATATGTACGAGTTACTGCACGGGCGATTTATACCTTAAAAGGCGTAAATGTTTCTAACAGCGAGCTGCAGCAGCTTCATCACCGAAAGTACGTATATGCGCGAGATGGAAGCCACATTTGCTCAGTAACGTTCGTCAAGAGTGACGAATTTTGAGCAATTAATTCAGCTTGCATTTTCCTGTAATGGTATCAAGACGGTCAAGATGAATTTCTTGGAAGCATTACTACGTATGAAACGTGGGTGCATTACGCAAATGGGGGTGGGCCCTCGTCAAGCAGCAGTCTTGCTGCTTTTAGGCCATCCCTTGTACATAGCCAGTGTAATTTACATTCGCATAGCTTGAATAAGTTCAATTCAGTTCAATTCAATTCAAATGCCGAGACAATACACCGTATGGAAGTCGTGGTGGGCGCCCGTGTGGAAGCACTCAGAAGAAGGTAAAACTCGCGTTTCGCCTGCAAAGGTTATGCCCACCGTGTTTTACGACTGCGTTTTTTTTATTTATTTATTTTTATTTATGCGAATACCTCAAATGCCCGCGAGGGGCGTTACATGAGGGGTGTGTGAACTAATAATACAACAAGCACTATCACATAATGAATATATTAATATAACTAGTACGCGAGGTTACATATGTTCAGTAACACACAAACAAAATAATACAAGTAAATGAGACACACTTTATAATTCAAAAAAGGAACACAACTGTCTGCGAAATGCAGAAATATCAGAGATGGTGGCAATGGATTGGGGAAGGTCATTCCAAATGTCAATAGCATATGGAAAGAAGGAATTGAGAAACTGGGATGAACGACAATGGATATGCTCAACTTTGCATGTGTGATCAGTCCGGGCGGAGACGTAGTGTGCTGGCGCAATGAAAGAGGGTCGGATGGCTTGATTGATGTAAAACTTGTGAAAGAGACACAAACAAAAGTATCTTCTACGGAGTGCAAGAAGGGGAAGATCGATGGATGACTTTAACAAGGTAATACTAGACGGATATGAGTAGTTGTGTGCAACTCGTGTGCAACATGACGGTTGTGCGCAACTCGTAGATTACCTGACATGCGCGAACACGAATGCAGAGATGTTCTGTGACATCCTTGGCAGGCTTCGGAATGCAATCAAACAACAATGCACGGAACACGGAAGGGTGTTGCGTACCACGCTAACGCTGTTTCCACTCGTCTCGGAAAGCCCAGGATTTGTTCCAAGAAATTCCGTTACCCGCGAGGAGGAGTTCTTTCTACATCGTTTTCGGCTGAACGTTGCCCTCACCCGTTCACTCCTGTTCAAAATTGGCCGCGTCCCATCTCCCACTTGCCCCTGTTGCGCCGTAGACGACGATATCTCTCATCAGCTCCTCCACTGTCAGCGTCACCACCATCCTCGGGCCGTGCTCTGGCACCTCTCAGAGCTTGGGTGCACGGACGGACGGACAGACGTTCCTCTCGCAACACTCCTTGGCCCTGTGCAGCGAGCAAGACAGTGGAGTGTCAAAAAAGCGGTGCTCCGCTTTCTGCGTGATACGGGCCTCCTGGGCTCCCTGTGAGCCGAGTGTCTGTTTTCATTTTTTCTTGTTTTTATTTATTCATTTATTTATTTTTGTTATTTCCTTTTTTTGTTGTCGTTTAGGGAAGAGCAAGCCGGCGTGCTGCATGGCTGACCTTTCTCCTTTCTTTTTTTCCTTTCTCTTATTTTTTTCTGCCAATAAATTCCCGCCCCTCTAATCCGTACATTTGTTCAATGTCATTCTGTGGAATTATTATTTTGTTCACAGTAGTGAAACTTGGTGAAACTGTTGGATGGCCCCCATACATGAAGGGAATTCTATATCCTCTTAAGGCCTGTTCCGACATATAGCTGCGCGCTAATATAGAGCTACAAAACAGCACGCAAAAACAGCGCTCACTGTTATCGGACGGTTCACACTTGCAAAGCGGCGCAAGTGCTATAATTTAGTGGAAGTTATCTTTTCCGGTCTCTCCCAGCATGACGCCTCCAGAGTTCGACAGCGACGGAAAAATTCGATCAACTGACTGAACACCTTATCAAGGACAATCAGAAAAATTATCAGGCATTTGGGATGACGCACTCGCCGGTTCCAATGCGGTCGCCATGCCGTGAAATGCGGAAGCAAAACAGCTCCACTGAAGGGCCTCCTCATTGGCCAACACGAATGTAGTGCTAATATTAGCGCTGAAAAAGTTGACTGAAGCTCAACTCCGGCAAGCACTAATTTTTAGCGTTTCCGAGCACTACGAGGAGGAAAATATCGCCCTATTTTGTAGCGCTATATATCAAATCGCTATATGTCGGAACAGGCCTTTACTTTCCATCACACGTGTGTGAAGCAGCAAATAGAATCTGTTTGCAAATGGCCATACTGAGGTAATCGAACTGGGCTCGGTGAAAATTTTTAGAAATTATGCACGAATGGACCACATTAACTTCGTCCGATTATATTATGACAAAGTGGATATGTAGTTTCCGGACAGCTGTATGCCCATATATTCGAACAAAAGATCAATCACGTGAATTGAAGCCAATGTGACTGAGGTAGATCATATTAATAATGTCCATAGATATGATGATGATTCGAGTTCTTCGTTTGTTTTTGTTTTTGTTGTTTTGTTTTGTTTTCCTTTTGTTTGTTATTGTTGTTTCTTTGGCTCATCGACTTACATATCTATTGCGTTCACGACTGGGAAACATTACCAGAATCGAAGTGTTGTGAAGTACTATGTTATTTGACTAAATATATTTCTTTTTTTGTTTGTTTCTTTTTACGAAATTGCGCATTTCTTAATTGGGGCTATGTTTCTTGAACTAACGTTCCTGATAGTGTTATCGTTGTTGGTAAACGTAAATTTTGTCCGTCAGTAACTCCCCTGCAGATGATATACCAAATATAAAGAAATTACGAACAAAATTATCTAGTCATTGAAACATTAATAAAAAAAGTCGACGACTCCTAGGAATCGTTCAGAGCAAGCATTATAAACCATAGCTCTATACAGACACGGAAGCACTTTGCCCGTACTGTGAGCAACAGATGGCAGATGATTGCTTACTGCGCATCATAGGCGACATAGGCGACTGCGGGGGAGGCTTGGGGGCACTGAGCCCCACGGAACTTTCCTAAGGGGGGAGTAGCATGCCCCCACCGGGAGGTCACTCAAGACGAACTTTTCGAAGGATATCCTAAGAATCTCGTGTTTCGTGCTAGTCACCATTAGAATCCTGTAAAAATTTGCCTCACAACGTCCCGACACTGAATTCCCGATGCCCTACCTGACCTTTGTGTGTGAAAAAAAGAAAGAAAGGGGGCGTTGTGCCCCCCTGGCAGATTGAAGACTCTCCGCCAATGCTGCACATAACGTTTTTGCACAAGCTACGCTACTGCAACTGCAAAAAGGAAACTGACGTGACTCAGCCTTCAGGGCCCCTCAAAGAACAGTGAAACTAGCCATTGTATCTAGTATTTGAAATCGCTGAACAGGCAATGCACTAACTATTAGCACATTAGCTCAATAACTAAGTACCAGTGTTACAGTGCACTGATAAAATGGTTCGACAGCGATTTCCAACACAGAATACTCCGCAATACTCTTCGATACAACGATGGCGTGATGATGATGATGATGATGATGCTGGTGTCACTTCCGCTGGATCGGCATATGTGTTATTTAACATTTCAAGGAGCGGTCTAAGAACGAGAAGAAAAAAAAACGTTTTGATCGTGACGGAATGTCCGATAACTAAATAAAGTTTTCGCGCAAGAAATATGAGCCAGGCCCCCACAGCTCCCCCTCTTCGCGGCTCTAAAAAAATGTTTGCACGTCATAAACACGTGGTATTACTCCGTCAGGCATCATAGTTGATATCCATTGGCCGAAGGACATTGCGCGCTCCGCTATTGGTTGGCAAAGTTTCAAATGAGCATTCTTTCGCGGGCTGCCTGTCTGGCGGGCAGTTACGAGAAGAGAAGGGAGAGAAGTGGCAGCGGCGTCTCGACGATGCCAGTTGACACCACGGTATGATGGCATTGTTCAAAGAGAAGTCCCAGATTTGTTCGTGTGTGAAAGTGACTCAGCGAGTGTTGTGATGTTTCCCGACACAAGTATCCTACGTACGAACAGTCTCTCGAGTTCTGAACTGGAATGCAGTGGTGAGCTCACGCCTGAGGAACATTTGTGAGCGCCGTCGCATTTTCAAATGCATTCACAACGGAGACAGGATTCGGTGTCCGTGCGACAAGCATTGCCCGCTTCGTTGAAACCTTCGCACTGCAACCAACGAAAGAAGATGCTAACCGTGAAATCGCGTGCACTCGTCGCTCACTTCTGGGAGTAGAGAGTGTGTGTGTTTTTCGAGTTCGAACTTGGTCAACGAACGCAACGATTTGGACTCTGTAGGCACGGTGAATATATGTGTCAGACTATTGAATCAGTACGATGTTTCAAATAAATGTGTATTTTGTCAAAAATTTGCCTAGTTGTTCTGGAATGCGGAATAACAAGCGTCGGGCATGAAAACCAGTAAAAGTAAAAGCCGATGGTAGCCAGTACTGGCCAGTACCGGGCCGAAAGGCGAGCCAAACTGAGAGACTCCTGATTGGCCGAAAGGTAGGCATCATAGTTCATTTTCATTGGTTGCATGTCCAATGTTGCCTGAATTATCTCAAACTATGGGCTCTATGGGGAGCTGTGGGAGCCTGTATGAGCGTAGCTGAAAAATATCGCGCGCAGCAGTCGTTTGATTCTCACGAGTGCGGAGAGCTCTCTGCTACACTCGTGGAAGACACGTGAGAAATGCCAGGCACTCCATCACGATGTAACATTGTACGTTGTGTCACCTTCTAGGGCCGCAAGTGGCCTCGGCTGCGACCTGACACCGACAGCCGTCACGGTGATGGCGGGCGCCTTTCGTGCGCGTTGTTCTGTCGGGAGACGCATGCGCATCAGAAACAGCTTTTTTTTTTCCTACAGAACATGGCGTCGGAAACATTCGTCTTCTGATCAGTCTGCCACCAGTGAATTGTGCAGAAGGGTGGAAGAGATATGACGTTCGCTGTGAGGCGGAGCCGGTGTGAATCGAATTACAGCCGAAAAGAGCCTGGAAGAAGACCGAGAGACAGGGACACAGAAGACGACACGTGAGAAATTAAAAGGTAAAAGCTTAGCTTTTACCTTTTAAAAGGTAAAGGTTAAAAGGTAAAGCTTAGCTTTTAAGTTGAGATGAACCAATACATTATTGCTGTGTTTGAGAACTTACGTGTGCCGTCTTCTGTATCCGTGTCTCTCGGTATTCCTCATGGATCTATACCAGCTAGCCTGCACCATTACCCTTGTTTGGAAAGAGCCGTGCCGAGCATTGCTCCTTAGGCGGTGTCCAGCATGGAGGAAGGAAACACAGACGCCCCGGGGGGGGGGGGGGGACTAGCGTAGTCACCCTCTAGCGGTCGCTCGAGTCAAAATCGCCACGTGATCCCCTCTAAAGTTTCGGTGTTTCAAGGCCCTGTTTCTCGCGCTGCTCTCAGTGCGATTTTCCTTTCCGAAAGTAATTTATTGTGAAAATGTGAGCACCGTCGTGGAAACGACATATGGTGATGTCTTCCTGCCCGGCTGCGGCTCTCGTTGAACCGAAAGCAACTCTGTCACGGAAACACGTTTTGTTCGTAAGTACAAGTACAGTTGTTTTAGTCGTCTGTGTGTGTTCGAGTCATCTTGAATTGTTCGTTTGGGACCTGACACAGTGCCGCAGATTCATTTTATAACCTCTGTTGTTGTACACATCTGAGTAATAGTGTTCTGAGTCATGCATTGTTTACCACTTAATCCAGGACAAGACGTCCTCCCAAGCAGCAAAATGTACTGAAAGTCGAGTGCAATAGGGGTGGACGGTATGTGTCTTATCAATGTTCTTTAGTTTCAAGAGTCTGTTCAAGGCCTTCCACCTACCCGTCCACCCCTATTGCACTCGACTTTAAGTACATTGTGCTGCTTGGGCTGGCGTCTCCCGGCTTTTTGAGTATTTTTGCACTTAATCCAGAGACGTACAATACGCTGGAAGTCACCGAAGCCACACGTGATCTTTCCGGTCCCGCGTATTCCTTTTGCGTTCTGTACACTGTGACCCGCCTTCTAATAGAAGAAGTAAACATTCGAACGTACAGAAATAAAGTGCAAGCAGGCGTTCAGCGAAATACTGCAATCTGAACTGTGACACCACTACAGCTTGCATCGCCTGCTCTGGTGGCGCCATGCTGCCTGGAAAGACATGTGGTAGACAGGAGCATCCCAGTATGCAATGCGACGCCGCCTACGCTTGCCGATGTGGAACACTGTCGGAGGCAGTCGGAGGGACCGCTTCTTGTGTTTCCCTTCCCCTGGCGGAGAAACTGCGCAAATGCTCCGAGTGACGTTTAGCGCCGCCAGACGACGCTGCGCCCGTTTGCGTTCATATTTCTTGCCAAGGTTCTCGTATAGGATTGCTTCATATTAGATATAGTGTGCCTAGTTTTCGAGCAGGCGCTTCTTCATAAGGGTAAAACGTGTGTAATTTTTACCACATAATTCTCGTATCGTTGTTGGCATTCAGGCAAACCGTCTCAACAGATCGACATCCAGTTTGCCCGATGATTCTCCATTTCTCAAAACTCGTGAACCCGTGAGAAATTGTTTCTTTTTCAACAACAATCAGCAACAATTTTCGACAACTATCATGGGCTTTCGAAGAATATCCGTATTGCTGAGTGCACATAAATTATATTCAGATTGGTGGGCACACTCGTTGGGAGATCTGGGATTATTACAAAAGCTAATAAGGCTTGTTAGTCTCCCTTCCTATTGATACCGATGAGGTGGAAACAACATATTTACAATAACGATATGACTGAATGTCGCTGTTTCGCGGCGCTCAAACTTTACTGGGTCTCTCAGAAAGGAAGATTGCACTTATGACTAGAGGGGGTGGGTCAACTCTTGAACAACAACGACAACAACCTTATTGTGAGACGGTAAATGGGAGGGAGGGGGATATATTTATTAGACGAAAAAGGAAAAAAAAAACGGAGGAAAGGTCAGCCAAAGGGAAGTTGGCTTGCTATTCCGGAAATAAATAAATAAATAAATAAAATTAAGAAATAAGAAATAAATAAAAGTAAAGAGAATTAGGAAATAAAGGATAAACTAACAAATTATGAAAGAAGCATGAGGTAGATTAAAGACAAAGATGACAAAAAAAAAGATGACGAAAAAACGGTGAAAGAATGATGAGATGGGATCACAGAAGATGACTTTAAAAGGAAAGCGTGAGGTTAATGCGTTGAGGGTGAGAGTGGGGCACAGAAGAATGAGATTGCACGACTGAGTTCACGATAAATGGGGAGTTTCATCGCAAGGTGCGATACTCTACCCCATTGCTGGTGGTGATGCGGAGAATGAAATAATGAGCCATTTCACAATAGCAATAGACTGTTGACTTACACTTACAAGACCTATTTCATACACTACCGCGTATGTGTGCAGATGTAACGGGTTAATTGAACTAATGCGTTTAACTGAGCTAGAAAAATAGCACAAAAGTCACTCTTTCCGCCACGCGTCACTTCATGCTTAGGCGGAGCGCAACGCCATCTATGCGGTTCTCACGCACGGAATGCGAAGATGGAAGTGTTCCTATTGCAATAGTACAAGGTAATGGACCAAACAGTGCTATGCTTACTTTGTGAACTTGCGCCTATAGTGTGGCGAATATCACAACGTGTAACAACGTATTGGAGAATGTTGTTGACGATGCCAGTCGAACTGTGTTTTTTTGACTGTTCATGTGAGCCACGGGGGCTTGTCAACCAGTTCATGTTATGTAGGGGGCGCTGCACCTGCACCCCTCGCTGGAACGTCCCCGAATGGGTCAGTGTAACCCTTTACCCAAAGCAACGTCTTCCGAGAGGCGCATATGGTGACTGTTTCTTGTGCCTCTCTCTCTCCCTTCTTTTTGTAAATAAAATGGGCGTCTCTTTTCAAAGCTACGAAGTGGTCGTGTGTTTTCTGGTCTCTGCGAAGTTCGGGCGCCCCCCCGACGTTTCAGTTCGACGGACTTACATTTTTATCAGAAGTGGGATAAGGACTGATTGGACTGATGAGCAGGTGAACATTTTCATCAATTTTGACTCATCTGGACTTTAGCCCTTAGGCACCGAAGGTAGACAATGCCGGGATCGCAACGAAGACGCCCTCAGGGATCGGAAACTAACGGCACCGAAGATAACGTTACGACCAGCGACGAACACCAGCAGCAGTCTGGTTTAAGTGACGAAGACGGCTCGTCAACGATTATCGAAGCTCACGACGGCAACGACGTTCCAGCAAAAACGATGACTGAGCTGGAAAAACTTATCAAGTATATGCAAGAACGTGACGAAGTTCGTGACAAGATGTTCTACGACTTCATCGAAGAGGACCGATGGTCAAGCCCCTTCTGCACGCATCATGCCGGATATCTCCAAGGAGGTCCATGTGTTCGACGGCGCCGGTGACGAGAAGCAAGCAGAAGAGTGGCTAGAGACATTTAAGCAGCTGTCCATCCAGTGCCAATGGACTGAGCCTATGAGGCTAACCGTGATACAGACAAAGTTAAAGGGACCTGCAGCAACGTGGTATCGCAGTAAGTCAAAGGAATGTGACACGTGGGAACATTTTGAGTATCATTTTAGGAATATGTTTGTGCCTGTTACTAATCCCGTAACTAAGTACGAAGAAATGCACAACAGAGTTCAAGTTAAGGGCGAATCAGTGCTTGGTTATTTTATGGATAAGATGCATCTCTGTAAACGCTGTGAGCTAAAGGACGACGAAACGAAGGAAATGATCCTTCTAGGTATTGCCGACAGGTCAACATACCAAATGCTTATGCCTAAACATCACAACTCATTAGAACAGCTACTGCATGATCTAAAGCGTCACGTCCGATTCGAAAAAGAAAGAAATGACATGTTTGGCACAGGAACTCAAAAATCAACCCCTGAAAACAAGAAAAAAGTCGGTATCAGTGCAACTGAAAATTCAATCCAGACTCGTAAAGGAGGAATGTGGGCCCCTGCAAAGGACTCGCAGGGCAACCAAAAATGTTTCAATTGTAACGAATACGCTAATCACATAGCTAAGGACTGCCCCAAAGAGAAGAGGATAAAGTACTGCACGACATGTAACAAGTATGCTCACGGAAAACGAGAGTGCAAGTCGCGAAGTGAGAAAGCGACGAAAGAATCCCTCTGCGTCGGCGACAATGGACCCAGCAAATACGTAAAAAAAGCCGTCATCAACGACGAAATATTGGTGACATCATTTATTGATCAAGGTAGTGCCGTAAGCATGATTACAGTTTCCGCAGCAGCGAAATGGGGATTGACAATTTTTGATGTCGCCGAGAAGGATGCGCTGTACGGACTCGCGCAAAAGAAAACTATGCCAGTTGGAAGGACTATCATTAAGATATCTATCGATGACATCACAGCTGAAGTCCCAGCCTATGTTGTGAGCGATGATGTGATTTGTTACGATGTAGTCGTGGGACGAACTCTGCTCGATCTTGACAGTGTTGTTATGATTAAGGCGAAGAACTGCATGAAACTAATCGACAGTCGAAAGGACGGCCCGTTTAAGGATTTCACACTGGACGATAGTGACATTAAATATACTCTGAGGAACGAAGGCCCTATTAAAGTACCGCCAAACTCCGTGCAGTTGATAGACGTTAAGGCCGAAAACAGCGATGATTCAGGAACTGTTATGCTTAACTTCTACGAGCAAGACATCGGATGCCTACTAGAGCTACAAGATGGAAGGACGCGAATTCCGATTGTAAACAGAAGCTCCGATGAAATAACAATGAAGAAGAACTTTTCATTCGGTAGAGCGGTCAAAGTAGACCCAGTTTCCACACACGTTTGCGAGCTCAACGACGTTGACGAGAGCACGGCACAGGACATAGAACAAGTCCATGATGTCTCTCCAGTGCTCACAGTCAAGGATGCCGTAGATGCGCGATGCACCATGGAACACGAAGTACAATGCGGACCGACGGTAACACGAGAACAGAAGAGCCAACTGATCACATTATTGACATCTTACCGAGATTGTTTTGCGTTAGACATCCACGAACTCGGAAAAACAAAGATGGCTGAAATGAAAATCGAAGAAATTGATGATACTAAGCCAGTCTACAGCAGACCGTACAGAGCAACGCACGATGAAAGGGAGCACATGAGCACCATTGTTCGGGACCTCAAGGAGGCAGGAATAGTAAGGGACTCTGTATCGCCATACGCCAGCCCATGTCTTCTAATTAAAAAGAAAACAGGAGAGTATCGCAAGGTTGTCGATTACCGACGGTTGAACCAACAAACGAAGAAGGATCGATTTCCCATCCCTATCATCGATGACCAGTTAGATCGCCTAAGCGGCAACGTGTTTTTCACAACCCTCGATTTAACGAGTGGCTACTTTCAAGTACCCATGGCAGAAGAATCAATTGAGAAAACTGCATTCATAACTCCAGATGGCCACTACGAGTACTTGTACATGCCGTTTGGTTTATGCAACGCTCCTAGTGTATTCCAACGGCTGATAAACACTGTACTAGGACAGCTCCGGTTCAACATAGCTGTCTGTTATCTTGATGACATCCTAGTGGCCGGGAAAACGTTCGAAGAAGCCATAAGCAATCTTGAGAGCGCATTGAAAGCTCTACAAGAAGCAGGATTGACTTTAAAGTAGCACAGAAGTCATTTTTAACACCCAGTTTTCTTCCTATAAAACTGTTAAGTTTGCCAGTAAGATGCAGCATACGAAGTAATTTACACCACAGAGTCATAATTATCACAGAAATTGAATTTAAAATACGCCGCAAAAAGCGACAGTGCGCAACGGTGGTGAAGAGCAGTACCAGCCTGTGATCTGCCTGG
This sequence comes from Ornithodoros turicata, assembly GCF_037126465.1. Lineage (NCBI taxonomy): Eukaryota > Metazoa > Arthropoda > Arachnida > Ixodida > Argasidae > Ornithodoros > Ornithodoros turicata. The sequence goes on along the minus strand of NW_026999376.1, from coordinate 109,830 downwards.
AACCTCGCGCTGACGCTATAAGGAGAACGCTCGCTGATTGGCCTAGAGAAATGTTGTCTGCTACTCCGCTGTCGTCTGCTACTCGGCCGTTCGGGGTTCTGATAAAGCCTTTCTCCTTGCTCGGTAATGCTTCGGCCGCTCCTTCTATCCCTAATTCTCCGGGAGAACTGGCAAAACAGGTTTACGGCGGCAAAGGGGCAATGCGCTGACCCCCACTGACCGGCAAACCAGAACGAGTCTCCTTATGCCGTCATCGGTGACGTGCGGTCATACCTCCTCATCCTCGTTATAGCTGGAGTGGCGAGTTAAGGGTGAAGGCGCGGAGCTATGTTTTTGTGAGTTTTTTTCTGGGAAAAATTGCACACATCAAAACCCTTCCCGCTATTCGGTATAATGACACACACACTTTCATCAGATGTCTTAATCTGAATTTTTTTTTGGATGGCCCTCTGTACTCCTTTAAAATTAAGCAAATGTGCATTTCTAATGCCCGAAGTACGCTTCCTAGGATTTCAGATCACAAGTTTCGGAATACAGCCAGGTGAAGCTAAGCTCGAAGCAATCGCCGAGTTTCCACGACCTAAAGATGTTCACGAAATTCGAAGATTTCTGGGCCTTACTAGTTACTTTCGACGATTTATTCCGTATCATGCTACCAAAGCAGCTCCTGTAATGGAGCTGACAAAGAAAGGAAAGCCCTTCGTGTGGAGTGAGAAGCAAGAAGAAGCCTTCACTCAAAAGAAGCAAGATATAGCAAAAGCTCTCGTTTTGGCTCTCTACGACCGTCATGCCGAAACTGAGTTACACACGGACGCATCAAAGGATGGATTGGCAGGAATGTTACTGCAAAGAGGTGATGATGGAAACATGCATCTGGTGTTCTGCATCAGCCGTAGAACCACCGAAGCCGAAACACGATACCATTCGACGCGACTCGAACTAACGGCTGTGATGTGTGCAGTAGACAAGCTACGCATCTACTTGATAGGCGTACACTTCACGATATACACGGACTGCCGTGCCATAGTCTACATGAATGCCGCGAAGACGAAGATACCTCTGATAGCACGGTGGATGGACTACATCCAGGAATTTGACTTCTCCATCCACCACCGAGAGGGAACGAAAACGGAGCATGTTGATGCGCTTAGTCGAGCTCAAGTTTCAGTTCCAGAAAACGAAAACTTCGAAGACAGACTTGACGTCTGGTACTCTGTCACCGAGGAAGAACATGTTATTGCGATACAGCATGCAGACGAATACGTTAACAGAGTAATTAAAATTCTGGAAAGGAAAGCCGAAGACAGGACAAAGCGAGAAAAAGGGGAAGTAAAAGGTTTCACACTCAAGAATGGACTGCTCTACAAGGTTGAAGAAAACGACGGCGCGAAGAAATGGCTTCTTGTCATTCCAAAGAGTAACCGCAAAGCGAAGGTTATCAAGCACCATGACCTCATGGGGCATAGCCATCTCGAAGAAACCGTCGACAAAATTAAGAGGCGGTACTGGTTTCCAGGATTAAGGAAATACGTTGAGCGGCACATTTCACACTGTTTGGAGTGTGTAATCCACAAAGGTGAAACCGGGAGGAAGCCTGGTAAGCTGAATCCGTTTCCACCAGGCGCACAGCCTTTTGAAGTGCTTCATTTGGACCACTTAGGACCTTTTCCTGTAAGCAGAAGCCGGAACCAAGAACTCCTTGTAATAGTTGACAATTTCACGAAATTTGTACGACTCTACCCATCACGAAACACTGCAACTTCGAACGTGTTAAAAGCCGTGGAACGATACATAAATGACGACGACGTCCCAAAGCGCATTGTAACTGACAGGGGAACTGCGTTTACCTCAGGCCAGTTCAAAGCATTCTGTCAAGGCAAAGGCATCCAGCACGTTCTGGTGTCGACTCAAAGACCTCAAGGAAACGGACAAGTCGAAAGGATACACAGAACACTCATACCAAGGATTGCAATGTCGATTGAACGACCTGATCAAAAGGACTGGGACCAACACCTAGATGAAGTGCAACGGAACCTGAACCAAACACGAAGCAAGACAACTCAAAAGACGCCATTCGAGTTGCTATTTGGTTTCACTGCAAGACACCAAGACTGTCGTTTGCGTGACTTAGATGTCGACGAAGGATCAAGCAAAAGCATACAAACCATCCGCGAAGAAGCAAAAACAACAATAAAGCAGCAACAAGAAAAGCAATCTCGACACTACAACTTACGAAGATCAAAAGCCCGAAGATACGAAGTTGGCGATATAGTCGCAGTGCGAAGACTACCCGTAAGCGGCGGAAAGCCAACCAAGGTCCAACCAAAGTATCGTGGTCCCTTGGTTATCGAAGCAGTGCTACCTAACGACACATACCGCATCACTCGTCTGAGCGGACAAAAAGGCCGCCGTTATAGCACTACGGCGCATGCCGACCAACTCAAGCTATGGAGTTCGCGTTCAGGGAATGAAGATGATGATGACGACATAGACTCGGATTCCGAGTAAACGTAAGCGTGTAACATATTCCATTTTACCACGTATGTTCAATTGACATTGAAGTGTTTTATTTTTGATGCTATGTTTCAAATGCTATGTTAATCAATGAAGGCATATAACCTGTTCAATGTTTGGCGTACCCACCATGCATTTAAGAGCATAGCCTGTTATGTGTCTTATGTGTCTTCATTTAGCAATGTATAACTCTACGTTTTTGCTATGATGGAAATTTCGAGGACAAAATTTTATAAGGATGGCCGAATGTGGCGAATATCACAACGTGTAACAACGTAATGGAGAATGTTGTTGACGATGCCAGTCGAACTGTGTTTTTTTGACTGTTCATATGAGCCACGGGGGCTTGTCAACCAGTTCATGTTATTTATGGGGCGCTGCACCTGCACCCCTCGCTGGAACGTCCCCGAATGGGTCAGTGTAACCCGATACCCAAAGCAACGTCTTCCGAGGGCGCATCTTGTCACTGTTTCTGGTGCCTCTGTCTCTCCCTTCTTTTTGTAAATAAAATAGTCGTCTCTTTTCAAAGCTACGAAGTGGTCGTGTGTTTTCTGGTCTCTGCGAAGTTCGGGCGCCCCCCCCCCCCCCCCCCCCCGACGTTTGAGTTCGACGGACTTACAATATTAACTTCAACTAACCAGATCAGATCGACTTACACGTGCCGACCTCTACATTTCAGAATGGTTTCTACGCTCACTTCGTTTGCCCCAGAACACACATTTTCCGTTGAATTCCCCTCTTGCCACAAACTCAAATTTCTAAATGTGACTTTTAGTGCGATTTTGGCTTGCGTTGGTATTACGGCGGAGTGGAAGCAAAGCCCCTCTTGCCTTATTCAAGCTCCCATCCTAAAACTGTCAAACACGGTATTATCTCTTCCTCCCTGCTGGAACTAGTACATGTGATTCCACTGACATCTTCCCACAAGTTTAATGACATTCAATGAGAAATCAGACTGCGAATACGCCCACCGTGTTTAAGTCGACTATTTCTCAATGCCTGAACTGGGAGTTAAGCAGAGAAGCTGCCTTCGCGAAACCATGCTCCACTGTGTTGTGTGGCGAAGACCACGTCAACGGCTTACGGAACCAATTTTAACGAATGTGTTTCATTGGCGTCAGTGAGAAACGCTGATTTCCAGTTGATTTTGTGAGTTCCAACACGTTGTGTATTACAGACTGCACCAATAGAAGGAAGGAGAAACCAGTTGGAGGAATCGGCTTAAAGGAGCATTAAAGTGGTATCTAACATGCCCAAAAACTGCTGTCATCTTGTAAAGCAGTACGTGAAAAGCATTCCTACAATATATTTTTGTCCAAAGTTGTTTCACCGCCGCGCAATTAATTTGCCAAAGTCGCCCACCCATTCTCTCAAATCACCCACTCTAGTGTGACGTTTGCGGTAGAGAGCCCCCTCATTCGTTGATAGGAAAAACAGTCTGCTACGAACATTGCGAGCTGTTTCTCGTTGACTTCTATTCTTTATATTATATTCTTTATATGATTTATATCATGTTTTCTAAAAAAAAAACGAAGCATATATGCAGCCTGACAAAATGCCACCGACACAGATGACAAAAGAGACCTGGCAAATCATTACGAGAAGCTCTTGCACTAACTCAAGAAAAAAATATGAAGATGAAGTTCTGTTGCTAAAAGGACTGCATTATGGTAACCTAGAATTATGGCACCCAAGTACCACTATGGAACCTATCCCGCCATAAGTTCATTATTTACGCTGGCGCCCTCCTCGTGGTCAAAACAGCGAATCATCACTTTTTTGGAGCTCCGGAAAGAATGGTTCGAAAAACCAGGGAATTGAAGGCCACAAAAAGAGATCTGAAGCCAAATATGAGTACTACTCAAACGACTCACGGCTGTAGGACCATAGGCTGGGGTCTTAATCGCTTCATCGTCGTTGCGTTCGTTACAATCTAACGAGTGGCGGGAAATTCAAAAAGGTGGGCACGTGACACATTGCGCGTGACGTAGGAAGGGAGTTGCCTCAGGACAGAAGCCGCCGATATTTCGAACAGAGACTGTTCTTCTTCTGGGCACCGTCCTCATCATTGGCATGGTATTTAAAGGGTTAGGTGTGACGTGTTTAAAGGTTCATGCGAATTGTGGGTCAACAGCCCGGAGGGAAGAAAGGTTCGTACGGGTTTTTACGGCGGGAGTGAATGGCTGCTTTGTTAGAGTGTGGAGGGGATTATGTGAACGTAGTGATCTAGGCTACAGACCGGTTGCAGAAAAATGGAACTTTAAACACGTCACACCTAACCCTTTAAATACCATGCCAATGATGAGGACGGTGCCCAGAAGAAGAACAGTCTCTGTTCGAAATATCGGCGGCTTCTGTCCTGAGGCAACTCCCTTCCTAGATCTCTACCGGTTCGCTGGATTTCTACCCATCTACGTTGCGCGTGACGTGTATCACGGCCTTAACGTATCGCGCGAAGAGCGCCGTGCACGTGTTTTATCACGTGCCCACCTTTTTAAATTTCCCGCCCGCCTTTTTGAATTTCCCGCCACTCGTTAGCTTGTAACGACCGTAACGACGATGAAGCGATTAAGCCCCAGGGTGGTGCCAGGGTAAGCCAGGAGGGTGCTATAAGGGCGTAAGTATTGTATAACGTCCGCAGTATGCTCCAGGAAATTGGGGGGTCATGACGCCGTGGGGTCCTCCACTCTGCAACTCAGTTGCTGATACGGATTAAAGTTTGTCGTTCATCATGCTATTCTTCCGACAGTTTCAAAAAACACTCGAAAAGCCACCTGTGACGCCCCCGCATGTCGTGGAAGTATTGCTCCGCGCCATTTCAAATGTCTCGTATGATGGATTTAAAAATTCAAGACGCGCGATAAAAAAAAAAAAAAAAAAAGAACGTGCTGCAGATACCTTCAGTATTGCTAGCCGGGTTAATGATGAGTACCTCGACGGTGAACTCGAATCCGTAACTCGTCCACCAATGGCCTTTTTTGGACGCCGAATTTGTCGATAGTTGCTCAAAAGGCCAACTTCGCAATTGTGTAGAAAATAAACCATTTGTTCACATGACCTAAAATATCTTTCTGTGCAATGTAATCGTACTTAACTATCGGACAAAAATACAATCGGAAACTCGCTCCCGGTTCAACACCAGTTATAGCGACACCTGCAAGTCACAGGATAGCATATTAACATAGATAGCATAGAACAAGCGATGCAGGCTCGAAGTAATACCCAGTGGTAGAGACAGCCTGTGAAATATCGTGGCGTTGCCCCTCCTCTAAACCAACCTGGCAGGCTGGCATCCCACACACACACACGTATATGGGAACATGATGTGGTGGGTCATATACCCCGGCATCCTTCTATGGAACTGCATGGAGCGGCATGGAACTATGGAAAAGACACTCGTTGTGTCATCCCATGACAGCGAACATTTCACCGCGCTGTCTATGTTATTGCCTAGACTAAGAAATCAGCGGTTATTAACTTACCCACGTTCTGTAGGCGTCCGTGCTGCGTTGGAGGATATCCGCAGTACACGCACCAACCCATGTGGACACCCTTTTGGTCGTCTATTCCTCATATACTCCGTACAATGTCACTCACTGTACCAGAAGTGAACAACATTTTCACACAAGCCCAAGTAACTGTTCGAGGCCGAAAAGTGCCAAGCTGGTCGAAAAGCGTGCGAACGTCAGTGCATCCAAGTTCCTAGCTATCAAATGATCAACGGATGCGCAGCATAGAGAAGAGAGTGTTTAGCATTTAGCTCTTCGTTGTTTTACGGGTGACATCAAATCATATGGGTGACGAGCTGTTCGTAAGGGTGATAATCCAAGGGTGACATCGATGAAACGTCATTGGCACCCTTCAAATCGCACGATCCAGCTCCGTGTCACCCTTGGAACGTACTTTCCCTGGCACGGGCAGACGTGGCAGCGACGCCTCGTTTTCGACGAATTCCGCCGCACTGAATCAACCCAAGCAGCAAAATGTACTGAAAGTCGAGTGCAATAGGGGTGGACGGGTAGGTGGATATCCTTGAACAGGCTCGTGAAACTGAAGTACTCTGATAAGACGAATACCGACCACCCCTATTGCACTCGACTTTCAGTACATTGTGCTGCTTGGGAAGTATTGCGCGCGGATTGTGTTTGTTATTGAGGCGTCGAACATTCCGCAACGAATGAAAACTGGCTTTAGCTACCTGCATAGCAGTTCATAGAAAGGGTGCGACCTTCACGTAGGCGCATAGGTCGCGGTACTTTTCATCACGAACAATCAGTGTCACAGTTATTTTCAAAAGAATGAGGTGCATAAAAGGTATCTAGGCCACTAAGTTCAGCGTGCCCACCTAAAAAGGCGTATGATGTAGCGGTATTTCGTTTCCAGGGCAGAACAGGTACAGCTCTCGTCAACCTCAATAATAACACTGAGAAAAATATGGTCTCGTTTTCAAGCGCGATTACAGATACCCCTCGGGCCACAAGGAAATGTTGGTTGAACAAAATTATTGTGTTAATTTACCGCAAAAATTTTGTCCACTTAATATCCCCCCCTTCCCCCAGGGTGGCCGCTATCGCGCTCGGAAATGAGACTGAAATTTTCCGAGTGTTATTATTAAGGTTGACGGGAGCTGTGCAACTTACTGCTTGTTTCCCGAGCTTCCGCAAATTCGGCAGTCCTGTTCGCATTTCAGTCAAAATGTGAAGTGTCTTAAGTTTAATTTCATATCGTACTGAGCAACAATCAAGTTAGGATTTCCATGAAATATTAAATTACTATCCAGATAACGTCAGTTTTTCTTACTACTTTCGTTTGAGGCATGCGTCCAAAGTGGAAATTGGGCTGTGAATTACTATCGCCTTTTCTCCATTTGGAAACAAATGCTCCGTCTAACGTACCGGCAGGGACCCTTCGCGGACGTTCATGCAACAAGACCGCAATGAAAGGAATACCAAACTATATTTTACTGCACGGAAAGCCCAGTACGTGAGTAGATTCCTTTCAGATCCTTTGGTCCGTATCTTCAATATTCGTTTTTAACTTGTACTTTCTGTTTGTAATCATTTTTGCAATTTATGCTGTTATGTGTAAACACTCCTTGTTATGAGCAACAAACCGGGAATTTGATTATTGTATGTACGTATCAAAATGCACAATGCAGTATTCAACTAATTTTCTTTTCCTACGCTTGTCCTCCGGTTGACGACCGCAGGACGTACGCAAATGACCATCACTGGAAGCTCTTCTGACGACAGTCTGTGGCCCTCCTCCAGATATCCCATCGCGGATGGGGACGTGATGACACTTTGAGGAAGTCCTGAGCTCCGCGGGTGTTCTTGAGGGGTAGTTAAGGTACGATGGCGTCAAACCTAAGGCACAGTTCAGCACCAGGAAGCTGCTCGAACATTTTTTCAATCCGTCGACATCGCCAATGGATCTTCAATGTCGACATCGCCAGTGGATCCTCCAGCAGCACCGGAGGTACTAGCTCCGTAATTGTCGATGGAATCGACTATACCCTTGTAATCCAGCGAAAATGCTAGATCCCTCGCCGTACGATTTCGTTTGTCCTTGAGGTCGACGTTTGAGTTCTTTTCAAGGAGTAACTGAACAATCGCTCCGTCGCCAGCCATAGTCGCCCAGTGCAGCGGTGTGTAACCATCTTTGTCTTGAACGTTAATGTCAGATCTCGCATCGAGAAGTAACTTCACGATTTCTGGGTAAGCCATATAGGAGCACCAATGGAGAGCTATCCTCTCGAACTCATCATGAACATTCACGTCGACTTTATGCTCTATGAGTAACTCCAGAATAGCCTTGTGTTCATTCGTCGCGGCTACGTGCAAGGCTGTTAAACCTTTGTTATCTCGAGCGTTTATGTCTGCACTAGCCTCGAGAAGCGCTTTCACGGACTCCGTGTTTCCATTGTACGCTGCCCAGTACAACGCCGTGCGATTCTTTTCGTCCAGGGCATCCACGTTGGTGCTCTCAACTTCTTTCATTTTCTTTATGATCTCAGTGTGTCCGTTTGTGGCAGCCCACTGTAGCGGAGTCTTCCCTATTTTGTCCGGTGCATTCTGATCTGCATCCTTAAGTAGGCCGACAACCTCCGTGAACCCACGAATCCCTCCCCAGTGCAGGGGTGTCAGCTTATTTTCATCGCCCACGTCCAGCTTGATAACTTCTTTCTTGATGAGCAACTCTACGACCTCCTTAGCATTGCTGGCAACTCCCATGTGCAATGCTGTCAAACCGTTCTTTGCTTGGATGTTGACGTCGATGTTTTCTACCCTGAGTAGCCTTTCGACTGCTTGAGGTTTGTCCATAAATGCCGCCCAATGCAGCGCAGTTCGATGGTTCGAGTCTTTGGCGTTGACGTCTGAATGGGGCAGAAGCATTTCCATAATCTCCATGTGACCATTGTACGCCGCAATAGCTAACGGCGTTAATTCGTTGTCGTCTCCTTGTTTGGCCAACGACGGGTCATTTTGCAGTAGTCCCTCGACAGATTTGATGTCGTTCATGTACGCGCATCTGTGCAGCGGTTTCCAACCACTTTCATCCGCCGCCATTGTGCAGTGTGGAACGTGCTATCGGCTGATGTTAGGGTGCGACGCTGGCAGATCAGGATGTGGCCGTAGTTTGACATTTGAGATGATCCTGCGGAGATATTGCGTATGGTATAGTAAGAGCCCATGTCGGCGTAACAGTTGATCGCGTTTAAAGTGGTTGGCTACACACCCTTTTCATGCATATAATTATGGAGTGCGGTGATTAATTGCAGTCCTATAGAAGCAGTTCTTCTAGCAGTTTTGAATGATAACACACTATGATATGCTATGCATGAAGAATGCGTCATCTAAAGCATTAAGGAAAAAAATACAGTAGCGAAATAATGCTCAAAATATTCCAGGCATTGCAAGACACGCTAATACGAAGGCTTCGTGGCGGTCATAATAACAACGAAGGCACCCTAACAGAATTCATTATGTGCTACCCGGCAACAGGTGTGAGAAAGGAATACAAAGTGTCACCTAGAGTTAAGAATCGAAGTGTGAACAGCCGAAGTCAGTACAAACCGAAGTAAGTGTACAGTAATTAGAGCGTCAAAATCGTTATAACTATAATTGTCCCGGTGTTTTTCGGGAAACCAATATCCCTGCAGGAGCTCATATCCGACTAACGCGTCCTTTCTCTCTTTCCCTTTCTTTTTTTCGGTCTCGTAGCGGCTTCGGAAAGCGACACCAAGTCTTGGTGCCCAAGTAGCTTGCACTGACTTCCCCCATGCAAAGGCTCAGAGTATGATCTACTTCTTCAAGTGGCAAAGAATATTAATGGCCGTAATCACCACCTCATGAAATCTGCTTTATTCATCGCTAGTGTGGGGAGAATGAATATAATTCTAACATTCCTTCTAGCACCGTGTGTCGGACGTTTCCGGCGCACGTCAAAAAGACCCAGGTGGTCCAAGTTGCACGCGTAGTATCAGTATACAAGAACGGCGACCGGTCACACCCACGTTTAGAGTTATCGTCCCATATTCTTTAACATCTTTAACCTCTATCACAGGTAAATGCTTGGAACACATAATGGCAAAGTCTTTAGGAGACTTTTTGTGCTGACACACCATTTTGTCAGAATATCAGCATGGATTCCGGCGGCGATATTCTAGGGCAACCCAACTAGTAACGACGGTTCACGAGTTCGCTACGGTTCTAGATAAAGGGGGACAGGTAGACGTAATTGTTCTTGACTACTCCAAGGCCTTCGACGAAGTCCCCCGCAATAAGCTCCTCATAAAGTTGCAACGTATGGATGTCCCATCCCTACTCATTAAGCAGACTTGAGTGGCCGCACGTAGTTTGATGATATAGACGGTGTATGACGGTATGATGGTAAAGAAGTAAAATCCGGAGGGTAGCATCTCATCACGGCCGAAGTCTCATTACGGCCGAAAGTCTCATTACGGTCGAAAATCCTTTAATCCCCAAGTGTCTCGTTAAGGCCAAAGTCTCATTACGGCCGAAGATGTCTCATAACGGCCAAAAAAAAAAAAAAGAAGCATCCACCGTATTAGCTCTGTATATACTGTGTTTTATGCTTCCCAAAATGTGTCCGAGGCGGTGTGCCTCCACGGCTTGTGTCACACACAATGGTTCATGCACACAATATTGCGACAGTGTTTCATGCATCCCTCGTGAAAAATGTTTTTATTGTCATATGTGTCACACGATATTTGTATGTGTTACGCGATTTTCTCTCAGTATTCAAGCAACATCCTACTCGTTGGTTCTGTGAACAAACTGTGTGTGTGTGTGTGTTCTGAAAAGTACTTCACAAGGGAGCCCACTGGGAGCTCCAGGAGCCACATGACCTATGACCATGATCTTCTCCCCCACTAGCTGGCTTCTACAATTTACGTCCACCTGAAATTTAAAAAAAAGTACATACGGCACTGAACAAAATGACATATGCTCTTGTTTGATGGTGACCAAAAGACATATGCTGTCAAGCAGACTCTTTTTCCATATATTCAAAACATATTCAAGAATTATGGACAAGAATGACAATTACGTCATAATGATGCAGCTGCATATTCAGGAAAATATTTCAGGAGGCGTTTTATGAGGCTTGACAAGGGGTGGAGGAGTCCCCCTCGTCAGTGCTTTATCCAGACCCCCTAACTTTTTTGCCTGTGCACCCCCTACAGGGGGTGCCCTTGCGATTTCAGCTTCAGATACGTCTGTAATGATATGTTAAGCTGTAATGACGTAACTATAATGATGACCTCCCCCCACAATTTTTTCCAACACCCCTCTCGTGCTTGGGATTCTGGATAAACCACTGCCCCTCGTTCATTTTCGTGGGGCACTACATTAGAGCTTATGCCACTGCACTGATGTCACAATGTTATAAGTGTGTGTCACTCTGGGCATTCGGAATTCCTCTAAGCTACAATATGTAAATTCAGAATATCCGAAGGGTAGGCATCAGATGTCGCCTGCGGGCTTCATGCTGAGACGCGTGTACGCAAAACACTTCCGCCGTGGTCGGCGACGTCGTTAGTGTAATCATACACGCAAGACAATTGCGGGCACATGGACTAGTTGCAGCAACCTGAAAACGATACATTTTCTTGTTATATATGAGTAATCAAAAATATACATTCCCACATGTTTCGTTTTGTGGTTTGTAGGAAGCGCTACTAAGGGAACAGCACTTGGTTGGTCACATGCAAGCCACAATGCGAGAGGTGCCGATATTTCGATTACGCGATCGAAAATTAAAAGTCTAGAACCATGCACACTTCCCCATGCAACTACTTCCCTAGCATCGTGAGACATGACACCCATGACATGACACCACGTATTCACGTATAGTGTAATGTGAAATGATATGCAGGAATGAAAAAGATGCCAACATACCTGTAATCCAGTGTCCCATAAGTTTGATTCGATTTTCTGGCAGCTACCATGAAGAGCAAATGCACGATTCACAAGTTTCCTTTCGCCATTTTCATTGCTGTTAATTTCGCAAGCGTCAAGCAATCCCACGTGACCTCCTTTGGATCAGTGAAAAGTGAAAATTACTCGCGTCATGAACATATATGTTCATCTCAGCGCAAATCACGTTTTGCATGCTATAGAAGCAGGGGGGATCAATACTCTTCCTTTCGTGTTTCGATATCTTGTTGTTTTGCCTCTCACTTTGGAGTTCGGATGGTGTCTAGCAACGTTGGGTGGTGAGCGAGTGGTTGCTGTTTACGACGTGTTCATATCACGACCTACTAGATTATAACGACCATGTCAGGCGCACAACCTACTAGATTATAACGACCATGTCAGGCGCTCCCCTTCTATGCGCCGCATTTTTGGAAGGTAGCGGTGGCGCTTCTGATCGTCCCAGTTATTGCTTCCTCAACTTCTACAATACTTTGTACTTCAGCTTACCTTAGTATTTCTGTACAAGCGGTGGACGTACCACAGATGTTTCATTCTGAGGTTGATTATCATCATCATTCTACGCGTTTTCATAGGGGTTATCGCCGTCGTCTGCTACGGTAGTCGTACACACGCTTCTGCGCGTTCAGAATTCAAATTTCCATCGTCCAATCGTGTTGTGCCGATCAGTAGCGCCCCTGGCGGATCGTGCGGACAGGCTCCTCATAGGGTTTTCTGATTGTGACATGGTCGTTATAATCTAGTAGGTCGTGGTTCATATATCGATTTGTAGTGCTGTAATGTGCGAATTAGCGGACTTTATAGCGGCTCTCTATTTTCCGTTGTTGTCTTTCGAGCAGCGCCTGTTGTTCCGGTAAAAATCGAGTTGAAGGAATCGCCACAGCCCCAACGTATATCGCGCAGTGTTGACCAAGACCAAGTCTAGCAGGAATTCTGGTGAGTAATGCTATCGTAGATTGTCTGGATTAGTAGTGTGCTGTCCACGCATAGTTGGATTTTCATACGAGTAATTTAAATGAATCAAAACAGCCGAAGTGCCTGTAATAGATGTAACTCGCAGTGATGGCCAGTAGTTAACTACATGTAGTTAAACTACTAGTTAAACTACCTGATTGTAGTTAAAAAGTAGTTATCAACTGCCTGCAGAACGGTAGTGGCAACTGCTAGTTAAACTACTATTTTGAGTAGTTAACTACAGTAGTTAGGTTACTGCAGGCACCAACTACTTCCGATTTTGCCGCAAGCTTTACGGCACGATTGGGCTTCCGACTTTTACCTTGAGCTACTTGTTTGATGAGAACGGAGGTGCAGAGCAATTGTGCCGTGCATGTGTATTCTTCACTTTTATCACTGCTTGTGATTCATATTTAGGTGTCCAGGAACACTATAGAATGGGATTGGTGTTGATGGACAACGTTAAGTAGTTATAGATGTAGTTAAAATACATTGCAGCAGTTAAAGAAGTAGTTTTAACTACCTCCCCTGAAAAGTAGTTGAACTACTAGTTAAACTACTCCACCGTAGTAGTTAGTAGTTGTAGTTAAACTACTGTAGAAGTAGTTAGTGGCCATCACTGGTAACTCGGTATCTCTTCGTAGGCTTGCGTCGTTTCTAGTTGGTTGCGCGTTTAGGAACAACAAATTTATTCGAAGACGATGAGATACCGACAATGCATCACCGTACAGCACCATTTACTCGTATCATTGTGAGCCAATTTGTCGTCGTATTTCTTCAAAAATAAAAGCGCAAGTCGGCGTACTTGAATTGATCTCCTTGAACTGCTTACGTCGAACGTCTGCAAATGTTGTACTTATGTGCCTTCGCGCACCATACTAGGCACAAAAGCATATCTGATTAGAATAAATACTTCAAGAGGAAGTCATTCAAATACATTGTTATTTATAGCTGGTTTTCCATTCCAGGCATGGTATGTGGCTGCACGGAGGATTCCTGAAAAGAAAAACAACAACATGGCTAATAGGATATTGCTGCCCAGGGAGTCCTGGCCGAAGAGGTGAGCTGTTAAGATCATCATAAGGTCCTGTTGTGAAGTGAGAAATTTCGTAGTAGTGCACGAATGTTAATTCGTGCACTACGTTTATAACAAAGAAACCAGAAATGGAAAGCTTTGCATGCATCATTTCATGAATTGTAATGTATCACTATTTGGTATTCACATGTTTCCATTAAGGGAATGAACTACTAAACCTATATTCATATCATGGTCATGCTTTGTGTTTACCTGGAAGTCACATTTTTAAGGCTTGTCATTCTTTCGTCTAGATGAAGATTTATGTTAACCTTGTATGAAATAACAGACACGTATCAACACATGTGCAGCTTGTGCACATTAAAACCAACCATGTAGAGACAAATGCTTGTTTTTTTTTAAAATATTCTAGCCTATTCATGGTTGCTCTTCGCTTCTTGCAGGTTTACTCATTCCAGAAGCAAGAATTGTACCATTGTAAGGCGAATGGAAATAAACTGACATCGACTGAGATAGGTGTTCCGTCTTGGCCAGTGACTGTAGGATGGCTCCAAAAGCGTCACAACAAAGCCAATATTCAGCTAGCTCTCTACAAGTAGCTAATTCCACATAGTAGCCTGCTTCACAGCAACATCAACACTACCTTGTGGGAGTACACATTACACAATATGTTGCATTGTGCTGTGGTATGATAACATACCGTTTGTCTCGCAATCTGTGTATATAAATATGATAAGGGCCCTAAGGGCACAGTGCATGGCTTATACCCTGCTGAATATATATCCATACCTTGCTGCGACATTGCATATCAATGCAGATTACAATACACATTTTCACATTTGGCCGTTATGAGACATCTTCGGCCGTAATGAGACTGCCTTCGGCCGTATTGAGACTTTGGCCGTAATGAGACACTTGAGGATTAAAGGATTATCGGCCGTATTGAGACATCGGCCGTAATGAGACTTTGGCCGTAATGAGATACAATCGAATCCGGAGTACCTCAGGGATTGATTGATTTGTAAAAGAAAAAAAATGGAGATGTTCGTCCCGAGCCAATCGGAACTGGCTACTCCAGGACGCGTTATTCAGAAAAGAAAGGGAAACTACACTTAGAAACGGAATGCATGAAAACATCACCACAACACTTGGCACCAAAAGAAACAGTGTACACTCTTAAATTTAAAACACCCTTTAGGGTGTAATCCGGGTGTAACTGGGGTGTAAACTAATTTTTACTCCCAAATTACACCAGCTCGAAGAAACATCCTGGGATGAGGGGTGTTAAATGGGTGTAATAATAACGTAACACCTTATTTACAACGCCCATTGAGCTCGGGTGTAAAAGAGGCGTAAAATGGGTGTAGCGGGCATAGAGCTTCTACATGAACTGTATTTCTTTTGAAAGCACAATGATATGCTTCATGTTACCTACAGATGCATACAGTAGGGCAACTCAGTAGAAATTTTGAGTCGACACTCTAAATCCTGTGACGAAAATGTGCCGGTTAAAAAAGTTCCCTCAGAAAGCACAGCCGGTACACAGCCGTAACCGTCTGGAAGCAGCCGTAACAGCTATCAAATAGTAAGCTCAACGATCCTTATCGCCAAATATGTGTGCTCCGCAGAATAATATGTGTGCCTCCTGCGCCGTATACTCGTGCGCTTGTCGAACAATCCGTGTGCCGGCTGAATATGTGCGCCTTCGCCCTTCGCTGGAGCGTACTACGTTGTTCCGCGCTCCGCCCGTGAGGAGTGACGTGGCACCGCGTATTCTACCGCAGTGCATTGTGCATTCGTCGCTGCGTTCGTGCCTGTTATGTGCGCTGCAACCTCGCCTTTGAAAGGACGACAACCTTGCTTTTTAATTACAAGTTTAATGTTTGCTTAAGGTAAGTCAACCTGGCTGTGATGCAACGTACGACGCCTGCGTTTTACTTGTGTTTAACAATTGTTCTGTTGCAGACGATGGACACATTGCAAATGACGGCAGGAGTGGATCGGCTACATCGGTGAAGCGACGATTTATATTATAAGCGAGGCTAATTGTATTCTTTCGTTATAGGTGAACGTGTGACTGTATCGACTGCAAGGACGTGAGTTACAAAAAGCTGTAATATTCTAGCATTAACGTTTGAACAATACCAGCGTGATGTTCACTTCGGTTTCTTTACAGGTAGTGTCCTGTGTCAACGGTCACGCATATGCGTGCAAAACTGCAACTGCTTCTCACATCGAAGAGGGGTCTGGTGCCACATGCTCGGGCAATTATTCGTCGGCCATTTCGTTTGAGGAACTGTCGTGTTCGTCACTAAGGATGACCTTGGTTGAGCTTTGCAGTGCCAGCCTGGTGCATCGGAGGGGTTGTGCCCATGCAACGTGTGCTCCATATGTGTGTGTTGGGATTAGTGAACCGTGTGTGCTTTCCATTCGGCCAACGATGATGTACTGGATGAAATTTAAAGGTATGTGCACGCCAATAAAATTTTGTCTTTCAAGTTTAATGTCCTTGGTGCATTTTTTCCCCTATTTTCTTCTTCTTCTTTTTTCTTTTTCTTTTTTGCGAAGCCTGGAGATCATTTTCTTTAGAGAACTCGAGAGGCATAATGTGTCTCGCGTATTAGTTGGTACAAGTATTCCTTCATTACGTCCTTTACACTGTGGCTCCTGGCGTCTGCAGCGATGTCGTACCAGTTGTTTCAGGGGGCACAGGGCACCTACAGGTTTCGCAGGCTGCCTCTTGAAGTCACCTGGTGCACTTTTTGAGAAATGTGCCAGTTGATCAGGCGGCACCTATCCGTCAATGGGTTTAGAATGTACATTGTACTTATTTGAGACGTACTTGTCTGAAGTTTGAGTTTCGGGCTTTCACAGCATTCTGCAGCCTCTGTGAAGAGTCGTTGCAAGTAGTAAGCAGCAGGCAGGTCGGGAAAAATCTGCTGTGCCTGTTTTTTACTCACTACCTGCTGCATGCCGCAGAAAGCAGCGAAACCATGAAACCCAAATGACAGACAGTATGTCGCCAGCAGTACATGTCCAGCTCAATATGACTTTTTTCAGAGCATTCAAGAAAACCTGTGAAGCGAAAAAGCCGCTGCTCCTTGAGGGCACATTAAGCTTTGGCACACTTTGATATACTGGCGTCAGGAGTTTTAAAGCAGTGTTGCCCAGCAGGACTTTACATCATTCTTGTTGAATGTTTCTTTTAAGACCCCAGAACTAAGGGAGACCGAGCTTTGTTATGCAATGCACAAAGCAGGTGCTTTGTATCCTGGCAAGCAAGAGCTTCATGCCATATATAGCTTCGGTGGTAATTACGGTTCTAGTATTGATATGTGGTGTTTGTCTGGTTTGGCCTCATTAGCAATACAAAGGATTGTAACTGCGGTAGCAATTGGACCTCAAGCCCTATGAAATAAAGAACCTGTATATTTGACCTACGTCTGGACTTTTCTTTTCAGGTGCATTTCCCAAATGCTGCAGTGGCTGTGCATTTGGTCCTCGTGGAAATTTCTTGTGTTCACAGTAATTAGCAGAGAGGCACTCCCCTGAATTATGTATGAGTAATTCAACTCCTCATTTATTGGACTGCGTACATGTGCATAGATTCACAGTTTCGGGCTACTGGCATTTGTGAAAACTATAGCATCTATCTCTCAAGTAGCACACATATTACTTGACAGATAAACAACACCTTTTTGAAGGGTGTAATATTACCAGGGGTGTTAAATTACACCCTAAAGGGAGTGAGTTATAGCACATTTGGATTACACCCTAAAGGGTGTTTTTGAAGTAGCAAATTACACCCTTTTTTGAGGTTGTAGCCGGTGGAAAAGGGTGTAATATTACACCCTAAAGGGAGTGAGTTATCGCACTTTGGGATTACACCCTAAAGGGTGTAAAAAAATTAAGAGTGTAGGAGAGTCCACGTGGAAAATCTCAATGCACAAAAAACAAAGAGCGTCACAAAGTGCCAAAGAGGTCCGTCGAGACGAGGAATTGCACAGGGGCGCGCATGGCAGGCATGAGCTTATTTCGAGGATCAGTATTAAGGTCCATGCTACTCTAGGCTTATATAAATGATCTGCCTGAATTTTTGGGCCATGGCGTCTCTATACGTGTGTTTGCAGATAATTGCATTTTATTTACTCAGGTTTCAACCAATTCAAGACCAGAAACGCTTAGATCAATGTCTTAAGCATTTAGAATCTTGGTGGTTCGAGTGGGGCATGAGACTTAACCCCGCTGATAGTATACATGCGCGTAACGACAAAAAGAGGACCTCACGGTTATTCTTATAATATTTGTGACACACTTATTAATAAGGTTGACGAGTATAAGTACCTCGGCGTAAGCTTAACCAACAAATTATTATGGTCGAAACACATACATATCATATGTTCACAGCAAGAAAGAAATAGCAGGGCCGGTGCTAGGGGGTGCAGGGCCTGAGGCAAAGGCACATCGCGGGGCCTGTTTCACACCAGCAGTAATGAAAAGATAAGAAATGACAAGATTTTCGCAGTGGGAGATTTTAGCAGTACGGGAAATGGCAGCAGAAGAGAAGGGTACCGAATCCTCGGTATATAGCTTGCAGGGTTGGCAGATTTTTCTCATCACATGACGGAATGGCACATAACACATTCTTCTCTCAATTCTGTTTTAGTCGGAGATCGCGCGTGTGTTTAAGTGCATACTTGATATTAAAAAAAAAGTAATCCCTGGTTGAGGGCTTCGTGCGCGGGGCCTAAGGCGGTCGCCTTACTCGTCCCACTCCCTTCCCCCTATCGCCGGCCCTGAGAAATACGTATTTACTACGACAAAAGCGTCCATGTCTAGTTTAGGTCCGCCACTCCATTTGAAACTTGAAATCTACATACCTGGATGGAATTATGCGAGATGCATCGTAATCCGTCTTAAAAATGCGGCGCTCGGTTCCACCATGGAGGATGTAAACGCGGGAGCGGCCCTGCAACACTTTTGCCATTGGGACGTGCGTGCCAGCTTTCGCATTGCATTCTGGGATGCTCCATGAGACAGCTCACGTGGCTCCAAGAGCCTAAGCACAGGTGCCCCAAACTCCTTCAGAATCGCCGTCAAATGACGGAGGCTGCCATATTGTGCCCCCGAGTTATCCGACCGGAGTTGATGCATCCCGCTAGTTTTGTCGAAAGAAATCTCAACTATGTAATGGTTCCGTTTTTCCTGCTTTCTCTTGCTCATACCAAAGAAAAGTTTCGTAGATGACCGAACAAAACGATTAGAAACAGAAATGTGCTTTGCGTACTGTGCATTTTACTATTTTATTTAGATAGACGTGGTTCACCTCAATGCAACTTTCGGTTTCCGCTTTGTGGCTGTCAGACCATAAGATGCGCCAAGGTAACTTTAATTAGCGCCTGAAGGCGTTGTTTGTTAAAACCGCTACAAAACACTCCTTATCGGCAATCATCTGCGTTTGCTTTCCGGTTTCCTGTGGCAATAAAGTGAACAAATGCGCCGTAGAGGACTGTAATCGAAGGTGGGACGTAAGGAGTACCTTTCCACAAGTAAGTACTGCACTTTCATGCACGTTGAATTGTTGCAGTTTATGTTTCCGTGAATTGGCTTCAAATGCCCGTGATTCTACGACGTATCATCATCTTAGTTATCCAGTGAATATATTGTTGCAAATTCGTACTACGCAAAAAGCAAGATATAGTTTCTATTAAAGATGAAAGTCACTGAGAAGGTTAGCCAGCTGTAGGACTCGAACCCACATCTTCTGCATTACCGATTCATATCTTCTTCCGATGCATCTTCTGGATTATTTTCTAGCCTCTTTCAAATATATATATTGTATACTTCGAATTTGACGGTAAGCACTGCTTGCAAGTTCATGGCACGGCTATGGGTACAAAAATGGCACCTAACTATGCAAATATTTTTAAGGGAGCTCTAGAGGAGGAATTTCTGTCTAAGCGCCTAAAGAAGCCGACGCTTTACAAGCGGTTCCTCGACGACATCTTCATGGTGTGGCCACACTCAGAAGATGACCTAATCACATTTATCAGCGACTTTAACAAAGCACATCCGGCCATCAAGTTCACGCATTCTTATTCCCCTCTAACTGTTAACTTTCTCGATGTCCAAGTAAAGTTAACCAACGGGGTCTTGTCCACAAACCTTTTGTACTTCCCTCGACCTATATATATATATATATATATTCGAAGGGCGGGTTTTGTATGAGATATCTGTGGTATTGAAGGTTCTGATAATATAGTTTCCATTTCATCTGTTATCCAAACAATACAGCACGACAACGCTTGGATGTTGAACATAAAGCGCAATCATCAAACTGATACTGCGGCTTTGCTAACTTCTCTATGAATGTGAAATTCTGCCACAATTCTATGTGTATAGAAGTTCCACCTATATCAGTTATATATCCGGGTCATTGATGTACCCCTCCATGACTTCTTTGCCTTATTTTTATATTGCAGATCTCCAGAATTCCACACCCTTCATGCACTTGCGCTGTCATCTTTCCAGCTTGCATATGCTATGTACATATAAATGAACACATCGGTGTTTCAGACGGAGCTGAAATATGTGAATGTTGCTTTGGTGTAACATATATTCTGTGTTGGGCGGTACTTAAAGTATCTAACACTGAAATGAGTATTTGTACTTTACTTTAAGTACTTTTCTATGTCTGTACTTGGTACTCTGCTCCAAGTACTTTTACCCAGCGCGTTCTCATAAAATAGGGGCATTTGGGAGAACGGAATGCGGCGTCGACAAGCTTTGCAAGTTGAGAAGACATAACTACTGTGCTACTTTTAGTCCTTCAGCAATCTAAAGTCAGGACCATAAACATTTTCAGACGTGTTGTGCTATACTAAATGCAGTAGCTTTTTTTGAATAAAATCATGGTCACCATCCGTGATTTCATTGCTGACACTGTGCCTTTAGGTTGTCAGTACAACATACACTCTAAATCTTTTCACACCTTTAAAGGTGTAATAACGTGCATGGCGCACGCCTTTTTAGGTGTAATTTTGGTAACATCATAATGGAGCATGGTTTCGCACAAATTTTCTTTACTCGAGTGTTTTCTGTCCTCCAAAAATTCAGTCTTGCAACAAATCAACATTGTTCAACAGTATTGTAGACACTTGCGCGTGCTCGATTATCGATAGCGATGCATATATGCATTAGCTCGTACCTACGATATCCAAGACATAATGAAAGCAAGATTTGCACTGACACTTGATCTTTAGTAATGCTTTCCGTATTTTGTAAAATATCATCCTGGAGATGCAATGTTACGCAACGAGGTTGAATGTGCATAGCACACACCTTTAAAGGTGTGAAAAAGTTTACAGTGTACAGTTTGGTTTGGTGTTTGAAACAATAAAATTACCGAGTGAAGTAATCAGGATGATAGTTAACGGGAAGAAAAAGAAAAGCAAAGAGAACTGAATATAAATTAACATATTCCTTCAAAATGGACAACTTTTTTTTTACTTGTTCTGTGATGAATGAAAACGGGAGACAAGAAGGCACACATGTTTTTCTTTCATATTTTTACATTTCACCCTTTTCATGTGTAGCACAAAGGTTGTTCTAAAAACGGACGCATCAGATATAACGTTCCAGGCTTTGCTTCCTGCATTTTTTGTTATGCTGTAGAAAGCCTGTAGTACTTTATATGAAATATATCATCCTGATCTATTTGCTTGTCTCCTTTTTGTTCGAAATTATGTCCTAGTAGTCCATTTAATATTCAGTGATCAGTACTAGGATCCTATGCTCTAGACATATGGGGAGTTCGGGAAATAATATCTTGTAGTCGCACAAGTGACAAGTCTTGTGAGAGTGGAAATGCCAGTTGAATGTGTGTGTGTGTGCATCAAGGGAATAAACAAGAAAATTCCAAACCCAGAAAGCTTCAAGTGAAAGTGGCAAGATAATTGTGGTTGGTATTTTTTGAATAATGCAAATCTAAAATGTGTCCTATGCACATGTATATCTACTCTACATGCATACGTTGTTAGCACCGTGTTAGGGTGTGTCTAATTCAACGAAATCCAGGAAATGAATTCTCACATTTTTAATATAATACCCCAAGCACGGAGATTTGGTGAAAAAAAGACAGAAAAATATGTCTACGAGTGAGATCATGATGGCTCACAATGGATAGCAGGTAGGATGTATTGGCTTAGAATAACCAGGTATAACCTGAACAGCTATGGTTGTACTTATTCTGCTGCAAAGCGAGCACACTCTTAGAAATAATGTCCGAGTTGACCAGCATTTAACACGACTTATTAGTTCTCCGATTACGCTGCTGACACTGTCACGTGAGGTATGGTGAACATGTTTCTTGAATGGAAGACTAAGTTCATGTCCACATCGTAACAAAATTGAAGCTACACGATTTGTATGAGTGGATAGAAAAGGGGTCTAATATAACTATATATCTCTTGTAGCAACAACAAAATGAAATACGGTTCTTAACTTTATTTTGCTGGTGCACTCTATAGTCGTTAGATGCCATCACAACAAGGACATTCCCTTATTGCACACAGAGGTTCAATTATTATTCTGTCAGGTCCACTTGGTAATTACCAGTGAGAAATAAACTGGTCCTGCTTCACCAAAAATCATAAGCTAAGCAACCATTAAAAAAGTAATTGCTTTCTAGCTCTTTGTCACCACCAATCAGCAATATAGCAACTACAATATACTTGATGAGTACTTTAAGAAATCGTGTTCATTGCGCTAGGTACACTTGCCATGTGGTTCTCTTTGCTGTTGTTTATATCCATGATCACATATACTCACCTATCACATGTACACACAGCTTAAGGTGTTGATGTTGCGAAAAAAAATAACAGGGAGACAATTTGTGATGCTTTGCCCGTCCGAGCAAATCTTCATGCGTTCAACATAATGTAACTTAATGTTTATCTGCTTCTGTGTGTACATTTCATGCAAATGTCGAAACGAACAATGCAATAAAATATTGCATTGTGAAACTTTCCGTGATAAACTGGAATCTGGAGGAATTTGTGGTAATGGGCGCCGCATTTTTAAAACCGATTACGAGGCACTTTGCATAATTCCATCCAGGTATGCAGATTTCAAGTTTCAATCGAGCGGCGCACCTAAACTAGACATGGACCGTACGCGCCTATAGTATGGGACCCCCACGCGCAAAACAACATAACAAATCAGAAAAAAGATTCAAAGATTGTCCGACCGATTCATCTTTAATAAATACAAGAAATATTGCTCGCCATCACATATACTGTTAGAAGCCCAATTACAATCGTTGGCTTATGGAAGAAAGTGTGCTAGACTTAAATTTGTAGACAACGTTCTCTTCCCCAGGCGGATTATGTCCAGCAGCTTCGGCATTTCTTTCGTGGCGTGGCGCCGGTTCCCTCCAGGTCGCCGCCCCTCTTCAATGTTTTCCTCCACCCCGACCTCAACACGAGCACCCACGTGTTCCTGCGCCATGATGCTGTGCGGAAGCCGTTCTCGCCACACTACAATGGTCCCTGCCATGTTCTCTCCCGGAACAGCAAGACCTTCACAATCGACATCGCGGGCCAGTGCCATGTCGTCTCGCTGGACCGCCTCAAGCCGGCCTACCTTGAAGCCGTCGCCCCCGCTCCCCCACTCGCTCTTGGCTAGGACTCTTCCCCCGCCTTATCTTCTTCTTCTTCTTCTTCTTAGGGGTTCGGAAGCCTCGTCGCAAGGTTACTTGGGCAGCTCTGCTTGGTGTCCACGTCGCTTCCTCTCTGAGGAGGGGGGCGGGGGAGCCCTGTAGCGGCCGCAGGTCGGCGCCACCGGAAGATACGCGCCAAAAATTGACGTTGACGCGCGCTCACGGGCCCCACTTCTTAGCGAGCCGAGTGCAGCCTCATTCTGTTGCCTCCTTGCTGTCTGCCTGTCTACTTTTCTCTGCGACACGCCACAAATTCATGAACCACCAGTTAGGCATACATTCCGGACAAAGGCACCAACGAAACATACAAATATAGACATTAGACATAAACATAAAACGTAAACATGCACTTCAAATAACGCCCATATATGCGCTCGCACTAACAGATTCGAGCGCTTTCTTTCCTTTTCTTTTCTTTTTTGTAAAAACCATCGAAAATTGGAATGATATAATGGATGAGGTACTGATATCGCCGGGAAACCTGAATATATGCTCAAATAATAAATAGATCAATAATAAATAAATGAAAAGACAACCTGCTTACCATGACCAAGTGTAGCATGACAGCAGCATGTAGCATATAACAACTCACCCGTATAACCAATATAGCTTGTATTTGTGCCACCGAATAACTTTTTCTGTGTTCGTTATTTTGCGTCCATTTGTATACAGTCACCCCTGCTATAGGGCCCTAATGGCGCCTGCAGTATTGTGTAAGTAAATAAAGCTAAAATATGCAAATCAGCCGCAGTCCTACACTGCGGCTTCTGCAGCATGTCGCCACACAAACAGGCTGAATCACCTTGCGAGTAGACTTTGATCCAAGGTGAGTCAGGTGAGTCAGCCTATCATCCGAAGCCTACTCCTAACCCTATGAGCCTAAGTCTACTCCTAATCGTTGTTATGAAATTCTACTGAGCTCGGACACTTCAGGACCGCCCCCGGAAAAATTCAAATCAGCGATATTGAAGTGGCGCCGGAGTGCACCGGTTCCCGTCAGGGGAGTAACATAGACAGGTATAAAGTAACATACACGTACACAAGATAGACACATATATACCCACCTTTCTTGCTGGGCTGCTCTGGGGAACTGACCTCATTTTCATGTCGGGGTGTGCCTTTGAAAACTGTCACAACACACTAGTGCAATGCTTGCCCCTTTGGACCAGCGCCAGCTTCATTATATACACCACAAGCGACCAATTCGGGGGTCCACACCGGGGGTCCACGAGTAAAACGCACGACTGCATAAACTTGCTTCTATCCCCCCGTGGATATTTGCCACGTGTCGCCAGGAGGGATAAACGTGCAGTGTAATTCTATTGTTGGGAAAAACTCACGCGACTTCTAGCCGGGCCAATCGTTGGACGACGGTCGAGCAGCTGCTTGCTTTGCTTTTTTGCCTCCATGGGTGGCGTGTGACGCTGGCGAGGTTTTCTCTTTCTCATCTGTGCTCCGTCTCTCCCCCTCTCCTGCGGCTTGGCAGTTCCTCGTTGGCGTCGAAATAAATAACAGAACGCGGTTAGCGTTCGTTGTTACTGTTACACAAAAGTGCTTTATTTCCAATCACAGTACCAGTATTTCCAAATCAGAAATATGCAGTCTGCTCTCGCTGCGCCAAACACGAACGTGACATGAACATTGTTTCTGAAGTTCGAGCGATATGCCGACGCAACTTTGCATGCGCTGATAGCTGATATCTCGGGTGGAAGATTTGACAGTAGATTGACTGCACAGGCACATACATTCACAGATCCGGCATAACAGAGAACATGTCTATATCCCTTTGCTGCTTGTGTGCACTCTAAGAAAAAAAGGTAGAATTTCCTACCCAAGCTGGTAGAACGATAGTACGCGCGCCTTCTCTTCCGCGGGTATAAGCGGCGGCGTCCCTTTCCCTTGTTCCTCTCTCTCTCTCTCACCTTTGTTCCAAGAAAAAAGGGTCGAATTTCCTACCCAACCTGGTAGAACGACAGTTTCTACTCTGTATAGTTTGATTCTACTCTGCAGTTATACCCGTACGTACCGAATTGTATGTTGATGCGAATGACACGTTTTTTTGACTTTATAGGGACTGTGCGACAAACTGGTGGCGCCGTGATGCGGCCTCCGGAGAAAGTACCTTGCGTGATAGCCGCCGGGTAACCAGCTTTGCTTACATGTGAAGTGCAGGTGTCTTTTCTTGCCACACTGGAACTGTTGCATCGCTAACTGTGCCAGCACCTAAACGAACTCTTCATTATAGGGACCAGATGTTTCATATCGTGATTTCCATGCTTCCAATACCACCGGGGCCACATACACTCGCAGCGAATAGCGTTCGTGACGCGCGTTCGGCCATTGCATGAGGTGTGCACAACATATTCTATTTCTTTTGTTCTAGTTTCGATGAAACTGAATGAGGACCTGCAAAATGATCAATGATTTACAGTTGCCACATTCGTGACGGTGAAACGCCGCTGGATACTGTATCACCGTCAAGTACACCGACCAAACGGCAACCTATTTCGAGATAATGATTGAGATATTTCATCGCTAGTGCCCAGAGCCGATATTGCTCCCGGTAATCTGGTTGTCGAGTCTCACAGTGAGAACGGAAGTTCTACGTTGTCCAGAAGGTTTTGTATTCACGCACCGACCATTTCACAGCTGTCGTGGCGCAAGACTACGGCGGTAGCCGAGGAGAAAACTCATATAATTTCTTCTTTGAGAATCTATTTACCGTTATTGTATCTGAAAACACTGGAAAAACCGCAGTACAAGTTCAGACAATAAGTTGTGACCTCACGTGTTTATTTGTATGGATAAAACGGACGCACGATGTAGATTTCAGTGACGAAGCTATGCGTGTGCAAAGACGACGAAAGGAATACAAGACTCCAGCCTCAGAACGTTCTTTCAAATACAATACTCAGTCAAACACATGATACTACAAATGTCTGGAGTCAGACAAATACACGTATATAGCCTTCGCTAGCAAGCCATTATCTTGTGAGACGTCAAATAACAATCCTCTCGACGTATCACAGGTGTTTTGACCGTACAGATGCGAGTGGCTGCTCCTTCCGCACTGTCAGATACATTATAAATACGGTGGTTGCTTCTGTGCAGTTTGTCTCCATTCTCCGTTCGCGCCCCAGAAAGGTTCCACATTATTTGCACTTGGAAAATTAGCCCTTCTAATTACGGCGGTCGCCGCGCAAGCTAAGGTTCGCATTGAGAATGCATACAGCGCGGGCGGCGTGGTATCACGTCGGATACTTCCAAGACCGCCACTGGCGGCGCTGTCGCGGCGGGGCAGCGCGCCCCCTTTAGGTGTCGCAGGGTCCCTATTAAAAAACGTGTCTTTTTAAAACAAACTTTTTAAAACACGTCAGGACCTTATAAAAAAACGGGGCGACGGAAAAATACGGGGTAAACGGCATTTGTGTGGCAACTGAATTTGAGATCTTGCAAAAATATTTTCATTTGATTTTAATTAAAATAAATTGAATTTATTTAATTGAACTCAGAAATTTCCCAAGTCAACCTTACGTTTATTTTTACAGAATCAGAGAGCCGGTAGCGAATTTTGTCAGATCCACCAAGAAATCCGCTCGATATTGCAAATGGCACTGCCCCCAAAAAATCCCGAAATTGAGGCTTCAAAGTTTCGGGTATTCAACGGCGCACAGAGCAGCACATGCACCTGCCCCCATGAAAGATAGAAGGTCGAAAAAAAGAGGGCGGGAAAAAAGAGGCGGAATCATTTTTGTTTGTCGCTTATCAACGTATGGTGCAATGTCAACCGCCTTGTTATCGGCACGTCTTGTGCTGCACACTGGTTCGGCGATAAATTGTACTAGCTTCGTGAGGGCAGGAGCATGTCCGGCTCTCCGCGCGTCTTTGCGACTGATTTTGTGCGCCGTTGAATACCCGAAACTCTGAAGCCTCAATTTCGGGACTTTTTTTGGGCAGTTCTATTTGCAATATCGAGCGAATTTCTTGGTGGATCAGACAAAATTCGCTACGGGCTCTCTGATTCAGTAAAAAGAACAGGAAAAAAAAAAACGTTAGGTTGACTTGGAAAATTTCGGAGTTTAATTAAAGAAATTCAATTTCTTTTAATTAAGATCAAATGAAAATATTTTTTTAAAAATGGCAAATTCAGTTGCCCCACAAATGCAGTTTACCCCGTATTTTTCCGTCGCCCCGTTTTTTTATAAAGTCCGAATGACACGTTTTTTGAAACGCCCTGTATATCTAATAAGTAGGGTTCCGAGTTTTCGGTTTTAATAGAAAAACACCGTATACAGAGGGACATTCCAGGACATGACAGAGATAAATTGCTGCACATGCCCAGCACATCGTTGATGTAGATCACAAAACCATACAGAAATACGACGGTCGTGAAAAATGTCCGTTTACTTTTTGGTTAGCCTTAAAACGCCACCGCAGCGAACAACGCCATGTTGTATGAGCGTCGTGCAGAAATTACGTTGTGATTTCTATTCGCCGTCAACTGTCGGGTAAACCATGTACACGCCAGGAAAAACATCGAAAAATGCCGACTTCGTGTAAATCAATAAACACCGAAAAACATGCGCCGAAGCCGCCCCAAAAATAAAAACCGAAAACGCAGAACCCCACTTATAAGCTGTCTTATAAATATCTTACATATCCTATAGATCATAGGATTCAGGAAGAAGACGGCTCTGCTCACGCATCTGTGAGTACGGTGTGCACGCCTCCTAATGTACGCAATGGGTATGAAATTTTTTTGTACTGTTGTTGACGTCCTACGGGTGCCCCCCGAGAAAAAAAAAATCGGTGGTGATTTAGCGGTAATTGCGAGAAATGCGTTACACTGTAAACTTTTTCACACCTTTAAAGGTGTGCGCTATGCACATTCAATCTGGTTGCGTAACATTGCATCTCCAGGATGATATTTAACAAAATTCGGAAAGTATTACTAAAGATCAAGTGTCAGTGCAAATCTTGCTTTCATTATGTCTTGGATGTCGTAGGTACGAACTAATGCATATATGCATCGCTATCGATAATCGAGCACGCGCAAGTGTTTACAATACTGTTGAACAATGTTGAGATGTTGCAAGACTGAATTTTTGGAGGACAGACAACACTCGAGTAAAGAAAATTTGTGCGAAACCGTGCTCCATTATGATGTTACCAAAATTACACCTAAAAAGGCGTGCGCCATGCACGCTATTACACCTTTAAAGGTGTGAAAAGATTTAGAGTGTAGGATTAAGTGCGTTTGCCGGTGTATACTTGGCTTCCGGGTATCCACTTCCGTTCTAAACCCAACCTCCGCTTGTCCAATTCCGGTCTAAACCCGACTTCCGGTTCTCCACTACTGGTTCTCAAACTCCGGTCTATACCTGACTTCCAGTTCGGCACTTTCAATTACTATATGTAAGCCCAATTAATTAACCTTTAATTAGCCTTGGGTACTTTCAATTACTCTTTAGTTACTGAGGGTAACGGCAGGTTACCTCAGGTAATCTTGAATTTCATTTAATTCCTTTCAGTTACGTTTACTACCTTTAATTACTCAATCCCCCTTTAACTGTCATTAATTACATTTAATTACGTTTAATTACCTCCTCTAACCTGTGGTTACCTCCGACAATCTTTAATTTCATGTAATCTTTCTTTTGATTATATGTATATCTTACATTCGTTACCTGTAAACTCAACTTTCTTGCTTTAATTACTCTTGATTACCTTCAACAAGTTCAATTTCATACCATTCACCACCATTTACACTTACCCTCTTCGATCCCCTTTACATGCCACTTATACCTCTGTCTCGTTGAGGATTCACCATCTGATACGCAGACAGAGCACACATATGCAGCATTCTTCCATTTGGACACTCCCAATGGCAACGCATTAAAAACTGCGATGCTTTAAAGGTGTATCGAGGGCCCTCCAAAAAAATTTCAGAGTAAGACGTCTGATAAAAGTGTGTGTGTCATTTCACCGAATGGCGTAAATGTTTTGATGTGTGCAGTTTGTTTCCCAGAAATAACCTCACATAAATATGGGTCCGCGCCTTCACCCTTAACTCGCCACTCCGGGTATTACGAGGAGGAGAAGGTATGATGCCACGTCACCGATGACGTTATAAGGAGAACTCGTTCTGATTCGCTGGTCGGTGGGGGTCAGCCCCTTGTCCCTTTGCCGCTGCAAACCAGTTTTTGCCAGTTCTACAAGAGAGAACTGGTGTTCTCTCTTGTCAACAGTTGCCGCTTGCGTCGATCCCGTCGTATGAATGTGCGTATGAGTGGGCAAAAATGTAAGAGTGAAAGGAGGATGAGTGGAGGGAGGAGAGAGAGTGGCTGGTTTGTCCCTTCAGCTGACGCACCCTTGGAAGTCGCTGGGGAGGTGTGTTAGCTTAGCTCAATTGGTAGAGCCCTGGACCTGTAATCCAGAAGATGTGGGCTGTCAGCAATGCCAGATGTTAGCCAGCTGTCCTACCGCTGGCTAACCTTTTCAGTGACTTTCACGTTTCATTTGCCAGTTTTCCCGGGGAATTAAGGGTAGAAGGAGCGGCCCAATCATTACCGAGCCAGGAGAAAGGCTTTTTCACAAAGCCGAACAGCCGAGCAGCAGACGACAGAGGAGTAGCAGATAACATTTTTCTAGACCAATCAGCGACCACCTCCCGTGGCATAGTGGTTAGAGTGGCCGCTTTTCCCGCAGAGACAGGGAGGTGGCACGGGTTCGAATCCTGTCACCTGCTGTGCTGTCTGAGGTTTTCCCTGGGTTTTCCGAAGGCTTTACAGACGAATGTCGGCACAAGTAGTAGACTGTCGAGGATATTAGCTGTATCCCACGAAATAGGGAGATAGATTCGACCATCGCTACCCTCCTCGTCTGATATCGGAGGATATTTGGAGCAGGATAGTTTCCAGGCACACAGATTTTGAAGGACATTGCAGGCAGCGGACATCGAAGGAAAAAGAGGAAGAGAAGAGACATTTTCGATTAATCCTCTGTAACCATGAAATAAAGAAGATACTTTTTTTCACGCATTGATGTTGCTTCTTTATAAAGAAAAAAGTTTTTCGATGGAAAAGGGTCGCACTCCGAAAATGGCGCCCAAGAAGGGTTAGAAGTCGGTACAATGGGTCGCCCCTTTCACCTCTAGAAAGTGTGGCGGACAATGCTTCGAAGCGGTCATCGCATTCCGAAAAAACAGGTGGCCCAGGTAGGGCTGGCTTGTGAGGGCGATGTCAAAAGGTAAAGGGGGATTGGAGGGCAGTGATTCCGATCGTGAACAGGATCGCATTCCAAAAATGTGGTCAGCGGGGGTTAGAGGAGTGGATCGGTTGGTGGTTAGCAAAACGGACCATGGTCGCTTTTCACGATGTGGACAATGTTTCGAATCGTGAACGGGATCGCATTCTGAAAACAGCTGGTCAGCGGGGGGTTAGAGGAGTGGAACGGCTGGTGGTTAGCAAAACGGACCATGCTCGCCTGAGGACAATGTCAAAGTGTAAGGGGACTGGAGGACAATGATTCCAATCGTGGTTGTTTCCAAATTGTGCGCGATCTTTCTGTATTTTTACGAAGAAGGCAAAAGACCACCTTGCATTAATCGACCCTGAAGCAGACAGCATAATTCCAAATGGAATTGAACGATCAGTCAAAACAGCCATACATCGCACACGACTTGGAGCGCTGTACACAGGAACTACAAGGCGCCAGCTAAGGCTCTGCGACTCAGACCTTTGCAAACGATGCAAAGTCCCAGAGGATACACACCACATAATCATGCACTGCCCAGAATATAGCCAAGCCAGACTTAAACTTCAACAGACTCTAGCAGCACTGGACAACAGGCCTTTCTCCTTTTGCAAGATTACCGGAAGATGGCCAACAAGGCACCGACAATCCAAAGCACTGAAAGCGCTCTGCGTTTTCTTAAAAGACAGCGGTATAAAAGACCGCTTCTAAATTCCATCACTCCCAATTATTATATTTTAACGCGGAAGAACTGGAGCTGCAGGCGCCCTTACGGCAGCCACCTAGCTCCAATACACCACAATCCAGTTAAACTTATATATATATATATCTTGAAAAGTTGGAGTTGGATCGGACGGCTACGTAATTATAGTTGAAATAAATGGGAGACAGAAGACGAAAGTAGGGGAAGTAACAAAAAAGGGGTTTATTAAAACTTAAAAATCATAAAAGTTAGGGAGGATGTCTACGTTACGGCGGAAGCTCCGCCTTCTTCGGGACAAAAAAAAGGTTTTTGTCCCGAAGAAGGCGGAGCTTCCGCCGTAACGTAGACATCCTCCCTAACTTTTATGATTTTTAAGTTTTAATAAACCCCTTTTTTGTTACTTCCCCTACTTTCGTCTTCTGTCTCCCATTTATTTCAACTATATATATATATATATATATATATATATATTCCAATTGTGATCGGGATCGCATTCTAAAAAAAAATGTGGTCAGTGGGGGGTTAAAAGCAGGGTGTCGAACCGAAACGTTTTTCGTTCCGGTTTTCGTTCCGGTTACATCATAAACGATCCGGTACCGGTTCTGCTCCGGAGCAAAAAAAATAACGGTTCATACCGGTTTTTAACCGGTTCCGCTTCTGCTGGGAATATTCATCCCCACAAAAAAAAATCAATGTTACAAAACCCGTGTAAACATGTTGTAAACCCGTTTATTCCGCATACATGGTATTTAATATTAATAGACAGCTGCGAAATTGGTAGCTCCTGGTTCCTGTAGGTTACTGTCTGTTCAAATGGGCTTTCTCCTTTCTTGAAGCGCATGCTAAAGGAACTTGACTGTCGTGATGTCATACGTAAAGTACTTTCTTGCTGGGTTGCAGCGATCGCGTCCCATGAACGTCTGTTGCTACCACTGACCTCTATGTATAAAGGCTGGATCGCGTATGGGAGAGGGGCTCGTGGGAGAGAGGTACGCATTCGGGCCGCCATGTTGGTGGGCCCTAAAACGCTGTGTGTGCCCATTGGAAGCAATGGGAGGCAACAGAGATTGTGAGTATTTATTGCGCTACAGGCGTTGATCATTGTTTGTCGTTGCGCGATTTTGTAAGGTGCCAGTATACTGATGTGTCCTAACAGTGTTTCGCAGGTGCCCTGCTTTTCGATTCTTAATAACGTTATGTTTTGCATTCCGAAACTAGACCGTCACTGCAGTGCAGCGCTGGGAATTGTACTACAGCACGTTTCCCAGCCAATATTTCAATAAGAAACGATGTGAGGTTAACAACAACCATGTATATAATATCCTGTGCTGCGTTCTGGACAAAAATTGTTCCGTCACGAACGGTCCGGGAAAAGATATACTCGCATGACAGAAAGATATCGTTCTGTAGACTCTCAGCCGTTGTTTTAGCCGTGTATGCGTTTAGTATGATTTATATCAAGCATCGCCGCAGAAAGAGTCTTTTAGTGAACGACATGGGTGCCATGCCTCGCACATGTGGACACACCAAAGCAGCTCAAATAATTACTTCACGCAATTCGTTTGCGCTCGTTAGAAAAGTTAATCAGGTAGTGATGTTAACTTACGTAGGAAGTGGTGACACCTGCTTGAGACACAGGACTTATCTCTTTTTTAAGTACAGCCCTTCTATGTTTGTTTGTTGCTTCCTTCATTTGTTCTGCGTATTTGCAGGCGCGGTTGTGCCAAACTGAATGTCCATCCAGCACTGGCTTTGTCATGCTTGTTATGTGGAACACGTTACAAAAAATGTAGCTCCACATCTGAAACACCAACCAGTATCATCGTCATCTAAAAGGAGCACCGTTGTGAGACCAGACACGCTTTCTGGAGATCTTCTATGGCACTTTCCGCAGTTTGCACAATTTTCTTCAGCATCGAAGTCTCTCATAGGAACCACTTTCATTAATGACTCCCATCTTACCCTTTGATGTGTCAGGGGGCCTCTTGCACTACAGACGTATGGTCTGCAAATTGCAACAGAACGATTTGGAGCTTGAAACAGTTATGCTTTTGTCATTTTGGACCTCGTGTATCCTGTCTGTGAAGCGTAAACAAAAAAGTCTAACACGATATGCTTTTGTAAAGAAGATCACTGATGATGAGTAAAGAGAGTATACATTTTTCAAGTTCAACATTTATTTCTTGCACTTATGCATTTCAGGATACAATGAACGTGCAGGGAGGTCGCAAAAGACTACATTTATTGTTTTGTGACCTTCCTACAATGACAGTGTATATTTTAGGGATGACAATGGACAGGTACACTCTCTAAATTTGTAGCACTCAATTTTAGGTTAAAATGAGCAAAGAATAGCAACTTCCCTCCTGATATTTTCTCATATATGCTGAATTTTAAATTTAATGTGATCAACGGTAGATGTAAACAACATCAGTACCAGAGAAATGCATCCTCAATGAATAAATTTCTTTTTATAGCATATATGTGCATGCCTATTAACTGAAACGATTATCACAGTTCCCTGACATGTTTTAATTTCTGAGAGTGTACTGTAGAGGCTGGTTAGATCTACAACAGTTCATACAAGGTATTATATACTGTGAATGCCTTTAAAAATCCCATGTGACACATATGCCTTTACTTTCTGGAGGTGCTGTGGTAGTCAAAGTTTGTGGACATTACGCAGGTTCTGCACCCATTTCTTGAGTATGTCGAGGCAGCTGTGAAGTAACCTGTATTGATGATTATTCCAATTTTTATGGTGCATCGACAACAAAGGCAATAATACATCAGAACATTGGTTTGGGTGCAACCAGTTAAAAATGAATGTTGTTTAATAAATGCATTGGACAAATGTTAAAACATCAGTTTAAAACATGGCTTACAATCCCTGTATCTTATAAAAATTGAAAAGACTACAAACTATTCTAAAAAGAATATGGGGAACTCTTCTAAAAAGAATTATAATTATTATATTGCTGGGTGAAGGAGCCTAAGGTGTGTTTCTGATGTCAACATGTAAGAAAATGTGCAAATTTGAGAGAGGCTAACCACAGTGCGTGCACTGAGGTGGTTCCTTCCTGTAAAGTAGAAACCAGTGGATGAGGAACTTGATACTTATCTGTACACCCAGTCGTATCACACTGCACACATTATTCACTGGGTAGTCCACATGACGAAACCTGTATTGACGAAAGACCACTTTTGCCTTAAAAACTGCTACAAATAGCACGGCACGCTACAAATTATTATTATCGTAACAAGCTGACGATACAGGTGAGACACAAGGCGTTATTCAAGTCGCGCCACACCACCGTCACGTAGCATTCTGTGTCACAAATCAAACCAAGGCACAAAACAATACCAATACATGAAAAAAGGTGACAATCTTGGTCTAATTACGACGTAATACCGAACTTGTGCGCGAAGGTAATTCAAAGAAATGAATGTGGCACTTGCTTCCGCAGAGAACACCGTGTACCATGCTAGCAATGCATGCAAAAAAGCGCTCGAGTGCTCGCACATATATTGATGACAACACTACCTGTGTAGTGTAACATGTTCTTTCAAGCATATTATGCACTCAAACTGTATTTGCCACCAAGTAACATGCAAGTGTGCTCGATTGAACCTCGGAAGAGCGATCAAGCAACCTGCATCCAGTGCTCGTTTTGAACAAAAAAACACTTCATAATGGTCAACTAGATATAAAGAATGGACGCCTATTTATTCCTTGATAAAGAATTACTCACCTGTAGAAATTTAGGCCCTGTAACCTTGCCAGTACGGTTGGTACGATCGTAATTGTAAGAAGTTGCCATGATCGCTGCGGCGACTGTTGTGGGTACAGTAAGATGGCGGCCGGTTTCCTCACGCTCGCGCTCCCCATCCGCGATCCAGCCTTTTACAATCGAGATTAGTGGTTGCTACTGTCTAGCCAGCACGCACCACCGCACAAGTACGACGCAAATCGAGGAACACCCTCTCTCACAAGCGCGCTCGACGGCTCCGTTTTATTTTCTTCGTGTCCTGTACACAGAAGAGTTGCCACTTCGCACGGACTTGCCCTCGCGTATACGTAAATGTGTTCAACTTAGCTGCTCTCAAACAAGAGATTGTTGCGCGACATTATCGATAAAGAAGCCGTTATGCAGTCCCCTTGGGTCGCTGTTTAGTTGAGGAGAGTTTGGGGGGATCAAATTAAAATGAACACTACGGCACATTGCTAGAGAGTCACATGTACCTCTAAGTCTGTGTACGTGCGCGAACGATAAACCATTACAAAGGGAGCCTAAGGGCCATAGTGTACCGACATACATTCCACCGTAACCGTAACTCTCGTATAGTATCCACAACATGACTTCAGAGCACACGACGTCTGTTTCATTCGCCTATCCGTAGTCCAAATCGACGAAGTTTTTTCTTGGACCGAAAACCGTTAAGTATATTTTTCGGTTTCCCTCCTGAGCGAAAAAAACGTATACGGTTTCGGTTCCGTTCCGGTTCGCACCAAAATAGCGTTTTTTTTTCGGTTTTCGGTTCCGGTTTTGGGTTCGCTCCGACACCCTGGTTAAAAATGTGCATCAGCATCCAAGCTGGTTAGAAGTCGAACAATGGGTCGCCTTTCACTTGTAGAAAGTGCGGTGGACAATGCTTCGATTCGGCCATCGCATTCCGAAAAATAGGTGGACCCAGGTAGGGATGGGTTGTGAGGGCAATGTCAAAAGGTAAGGGGGTTGGAAGAAAAAAAGAGTCTTTTTGCTCGGGTAAGGTGCTAACAAATAACAACAACAACTTTATTTTCGACCCTGGAGAGTGGGGAGTTTCATCGCCACAGGCGATACTCTACCCCATTGCTTGCTAACAAATAAAGCTCTGAGGAAAGCATTGTATCCTTTCATTTGCAAAGATGTCGCAGGTCAACGTTGTACACGCACAGTCCCAGCTGGCTTTGAAGGGGGAGTGTGAGTTATTCAACATACCTCCTACCCAAGTTTCAATAGAATCATGCGAGGCGCAAGTTTATTATCCTGTTCCTACAATCAGCGGAGGAGAATCGACGATCGAATGGAACATAACAAATCTCTCAGACTTGTATCTCGATTTATCATCTCTGTATTTTAATATAACTATGCAGATATTGAGGTCGGACGGGAGTGAACCAATTGCCCGAAGAGCAGACGGTATCACTGAGGACACTGTATTCCCAGTCAACAACTTGGGTGCCGCTTTATTTAAATATGTAACCATTCACCTGAATCAACGTCTTGCAAGCAGCAACTGTTTGAACTCCTATCGATGTATGATTGATACTCTACTTCATACGAATACTCATCTGCAGAAGACTTTAGATGATTGTGCAATGTATACATATGACACAGCAGAGCATGCAGCAAATGATCCAGTCGCCCGGGATGCAAAGTTGCGCATAGCTAGGACAAGTGGGGGGAAACTATTTGAAATTGTCATGAAAGTTAACACCGACCTCACAAACCAAGGGATGCTTTTGTTACCCGGTGTGGGGGTTCGAGTGACTGCTCTACATAATACGGATAGCTTTGGATTGCTAACTGGCACCAATGGAACTCATAAGCATCAATTGAAAATCCACAGCGCGGCACTTGTAGCACGCAAAGTCAAAGTTAGCAACTCAAGTTTTATTGCACACCAGAAAGCCCTTAGATCATCCCCGGCATGTTACATCATGCGTGGACTAGAAAGCAAAGTCCGTTCGCCTTCGCCGGGCCTTAATCATGCAATCTTTGAAAACTTATTCCCTGATAGAATTCCTGATCAACTTACTGTATGTCTAGTTCGCACAGAGGCTTATCAGGGTGATTACAAGTCGAGCCCCTTTTGTTTCGAGCATTTTAATGTTAGTTCTGTAACACTATCAGTTGATGGATATAGGAAGCAACTATCCTATGGCTGGGAAAATGATCTGTCTAGAGCAAGCTACTACGAATTCTTGTATCAACTGAATGAAAAACATGTCGAGTTGAGTTATGAAAAATATAAAAAAAAATCCTTTATCATGCATTGGAACTTGAGCGCTGACGAAAGTTTTGGTTCCTACTTTAATCCATTGCGCAAGGGCAATTTCTGGATTGAAATGAAGTGTGCTAAGCCATTACCTTGCGCAGTGTCGGTTATACTTATGAGTGAAGCACCCAAGATTTTATCAGTCGATGGTGATCTTGTTGTTCGAGTGGACTAAGTATGAATGTGTTTGATCTGGAATTATTGTCTTCTCTGAACCATGAAACTTTGAATATGTATCGCGGGACCTTCGCAATTGATATGGTACCAAGTTTAACGACAGAAGGGTTTATAGTTATCAATACACACCCACACGACGGTCCAGGAGAACACTGGCTATTGTACATGAGAGACAGGAATGACAAGTACATCTATGTGGACAGCTTTGGTCTACCACCGATTGAAGAAGAGCTGCTAGATCTACCTGCTGATCAGTATTGCGAGAAATGCATTCAAAGCATTTACAGCTCACACTGTGGACTTTTTGTTTGTTTCTTTGCTTCCCGCCTTTGTAAGAATTACCAACTCAAGAGCATTGTGTCCTTATTTGGCAATAACCTTGTACACAATGACCTCAAGATAATAAAAATGATTGAAGAGGAATACCTCATTTAAAGAAAAATGTCTCATTTTATTCCTTCAATGTACAGACCTCTTTAAGATAGTCCTCCAGACTCGACACCTTGCGACAACCATCTTTCTTGCGACGCACGATGTATTCCGAGTGTTGGATGTAAAAGTTTCGAATTATTGGTCGCTTGAGTCCAGCATTAAGTATGGTTGGAGAGATATTGTCACCCTGCCGATAACGTCGCAACAAGTCACACTTGATGGCGACGAAGCGTTGGAGCCTCCGACTAATCTTTCCTCGTTTCGTCTGCATTGGGAACGGGAGAATTTGCATAATGAGACGAAAATCAGCCTCTGGCCCGTTGCAGTTCAGATAGGAGTTAAATTTTCATCAAATCCTTATACATCAGCCATTGTACCGTCAAAGCAAATCGTTCACTGGGCTTCATGGTTGATCCGAGCTTGGATGGCAACCGAGATAAGGTCGGATGTTATTGTCTACACTCTTAAAAATGAACTTCACCACATAGCACGCTCCTAGCCAACCACCATCCCGAATGACAACGTTCTCGCCCTAGATTTGTTGAAAACGGGAGGAGGAGCCTATTTTGTGCCATTATGCACGGCACAAAATAGGCTCCTCCTCCCGTTTTCAACAAATCAGGGGCGAGAACGTTGTCATTCGGGATGGTGGTTGGCTAGGAGCGTGCTATGTGGTGAAGTTCATTTTTAAGAGTGTAGCCAATGAGATGGATTCGATGACCACAATCCACCACTACGACAGCGTCGCAGACGCTCATCATATTGTAGAAAGAAAGTTCTGGGTGATGGCTTCAATGTCTTCACAAGAGGAAGATCCCCCGTCACGCGACAATCAGCATCTTAACAAAGAATCACATTTTTAGCGAGGGAAAAACGGGAAAACTTTCGATACATACAATCGTCCTCAGAGACCGCGTAGCACTTCTGCGCTTCCATCGTCGACTGTGAGGGGGATGTTGAAAAGGAATCCGATGGAGAGGATGTGCATACTTTCCCTATTGGTTGCGTTTTTCCTTAGTTTGCAATTGGTTGTTTACTACAAAGACTTTTTGTTACATGTAGATTTCTCCAGCCCGCCATCTTGTTGCTAAAAGTCATTTATACAAATTAGGAGAGGATGTGATATGATAATGAGGATGCGTCAGCTTTAAAAAAAACGAAGATTTGGTTCCTAGAGCATCACTTCGAAGCAACATGGCCAACGATGGTGGTAAGTTTTGATGGTTTTTTACCTTAAAGTGTTTCTTATGAAAGTTGTCTTTCTCAGTTTTCTCGAGTTTTGAAGATGATGATGATAGTGGTGAGTTTTGGTGGTTTTTCTCATCAAGGTTCATTTTCTTAAGAATATTATCTTTCTCAGTATTCACATCGAGCCCGGTGTTTTACTTCGAAGACGGTAAGGAAATGGCGAATATGAAATGCGAGAAGTATCTAAAGTTCCATTCTTTTCAGCGCCTGAGTCGCCACCACCAAGCTGTATGTATTAGCGACATTTCATAGATTTCATGTTAATATCTGAGTTTCATTTCAGATGAATCAGTTTGTGTGGTAGCGAATGAAAGTATGTACCAGCATATGACTTTGATTAGTTGATCTTAATAGCAAATATCTTTTTAGATAATCACCGGGTACCACCACCGGAAAGTGAGTATAGTTATAGATCCCGTTTCCATGTTTGATCTTAATTGCAAATATCTTTTAGACGATCACCGGGTACCACCACCAGACAGTGAGTATAGTTATAGATCTCGTTAGCATGCTTGATCTGAATTGCAAATATCTGATTAGATACTCACTGGATACCACCAGCTGACAGTGAGTATAGTTATAGGTCTCGTTACCATGCTTGATATTAATAGTTGTTGTCTTTGTTTTCAGACTAATAAAAGCCCCCCCTATGCAGAGTATGTATTAGTGAACATTCTCTTTCAGGATATAGAGTTCCAATGGCATATCATTTTATGTAGACGATGTTAATAGTTGTTGTATTTGTTTTCAGATTACCCTGGCCCCCCTATGCAGTGTATGTATAAGCGAATGTTCTCTTTCAGGATATAGAGTTCCAATGGCTTGTCGTTTTATGTAGATGATGATATTAATAGTTGTTGTATTTGTTTTTCAGATTATCCTGGCCCCCATATGCAGCGTATGTATAAGTGAATGGAAGTGTGGATGTTGTTCTTAATATTTAGGTTCTCTTTCAGATCATTGCTGCTACTGCTGCAGTGGGTCATCTGGTTGGGTAAGCAATGTGGCGAATGCTGATTATATGTTATCTTTCAGATCCGGACGCCATTAGGGGTGTAATTCAAGAAACTTTAATCGAATCGTTATTACATTTAATAAATATGCAATAAAAATATTTTCTGTTGTAGAAAATGTGTACTCTTGTATGTTTCTTCTGTTTCAGGCAGGGTGTCGGAGCGAACCGAAAACCGGAACCGAAAACTGAAAAAAACCGCTATTTTGGTGCAAACCGGAACGGAATCGAAACCGTATACGTTTTTTTTCGCTCAGGAGGGAAACCGGAAAATATATTTAACGGTTTTCGGTCGAAGAACTTCGCCGGTTCGGACTCCGGATAGACGAATGAAACAGACGTCGTGTGCTCTGAAGTCATGTCATGGATACTTTACGAGGGTTATGTTTACGGTGGAATGTATGTCGGTATAGTATGACCCTTAGGCTCCCTTCGTAATGGTTTATAGTTCGCGCACCCACACAGACTTCGAGGTACATGTGACTCTCTAGCAATGTGCCGTAGTGTTCGTTTTAATTTGATCCCCAAAAAATTTCAACTAAACAGTGACCCAAGGGGGCTGCATAACGGCTTGTTTATCGGTAATGTCGCGCAACGCGTCCCTTGTTTGAGAGCAGCTAAGTTGAATACATTTACGCATACGCGAGGGCAAGCCCGTGCAAAGTGGCGACTCTTTTGTGGACAGGGCAGGAAGAAAATAAAACGGAACCGTCGAGCGCGTTTGTGAATGAAGGTGTTCCTCGATTTGCGTCGTACTCGTGCGGTGGTGATTGCTGGCTAGACAGTAGCAACAGACATTCTGATGTGACGCAATCACTCCAACCCAGCAAGAAATTACTTTACGTATGACATCACGACAAACAAGTCCGTTTGTAGCATGCGCTTCAATAAAGGAGAAAGCCCATTTGAACAGACAGTAACCTACAGGAACCAGGAGCTACCAACAACAACATATATATTCTGATGATGAAGTGGGGAGGTTTTCCACTCTAGGAGTGGAACGCTACCCCATAGCTAGGGGTCTAGCTCGGGGTCTAGCTAGGAGCTACCAATTTCACAGCTGTCTATTGATATTATATACCGTGTATGCGGAATAAACGGGTTTACATTTTGTAACACTGATCTTTTTTTTTGTGTGTGGGGATGAATATTCCCAGCAGAAGCGGAACCGGTTAAAAACCGGTATGAACCGTTATTTTTTTTGCTCCGGAGCAGAACCGGTACCGGATCGTTTATGATGTAACCGGAACGAAAACCGGAACGAAAAACGTTTCGGTTCGACACCCTGGTTTCAGGTGTGAAGGTTTTTCGCTCTGGGGTTTTCTCCTTCGCGTAGATTGGCAACACAATTGGCAATCCCCAGCACCATTGGCTTTAATTGGCATTAATAAAATATTTTTCACTTGTACAAATGTGTATGCTTGCATGTCTTCAGGAGGAAAGTATGCTATGTTAAGTGCGGTAGGAAAACTCCCCGCTCGGGGATGTATTAAAAGATGTGGAAAGGGAATAAGATGTATTTTGCATGTTGATGCATGTTCAAACGCGAGAAGGAAACCCCTCTCTGCGCGCGGCCGCGAAACGCGCGGGGCGGTCTTTGCTCTCGCTCCTCCTTGGGCGGAAACTATCCTGCTCCAAATATCCTCCGATATCAGACGAGGAGGGTAGCGATGGTCGAATCTATCTCCCTATTCCGTGGGATACAGCTAATATCCTCGACAGTCTACTACTGGCACAGTTCCCTTTGAAGTCGGCCCTGGACGCATACTAACCCCTCTGTCACACACTCCTTCCTGCTGTCCTCTCTCCATCTGTCCACGTCTGTACGCCGCTCATAGCCACAGTTGCTTCGCGGCGCTACCACGGAATTAAAAAAAAACACAATCAGCGAGCATTCTCCTTATAGCGTCAGCGCGAGGTTCCAGGCAGATCCCAGTCTGGTACTGCTCTTCACCGCCGTTGCGCATGGTCCCTTTTTTCACTACGTACTTTAAATTCAATTTCTGCGATAATTATGACTCTGTGGTGTGAATTACTTCGCATGGTGTATCTTACTGGCATACTTAACAGTTTTATAGGAAGAAATCAGGATGTTAAAGATGATTTCTGTGCTACTTTAAAGCAACGGT
This sequence comes from Ornithodoros turicata, assembly GCF_037126465.1. NCBI lineage: Eukaryota > Metazoa > Arthropoda > Arachnida > Ixodida > Argasidae > Ornithodoros > Ornithodoros turicata. The sequence continues at coordinate 67,153 of NW_026999376.1, read as the reverse complement.
TACATGTACAAGCATCGAGCCCCGTACGTACGCATCAACACGCACGGATATCCTCGCTCACCGCCAATGCCAGCCATCATTTCTTGCGTGTGCACGGCCGGCGGCGGGCCAGTCGGGCCGGCGCCGTGACTTCTCAGCGTTGCACGCAAACTGCGCAGCTCCGCTGTAATTTGGCGAGAGACACTCGCCTGCAGATACTGTCCATGATGTCTGTCCTGTCCGGATGACTGTGTACTGATGGTCACACACGGGGACAGGCGAGAGAATGGCATGGGAGGCGCGCCAAAACCGTCATCTAACCTTTCTTTGTTTCCTACGTCTATGGCTAGAGATATGCGCCGAAGTGGGCATTTGTCGGCGGCGGTGTTGCGTGTATTTTCCACACAGTTGGCATCCAACGTGTTGCTCCGTAGACGGAAGCGTGCTGGGCGAACGCAACGCATCCTGGACAGGTCATGGTCGCTCGGTCGCACGTCATAGGAAACGTCAAGGCACACGTGACCTTCAAGATGGCCGGGCCCGTGACCAGCGGTCAAGCCGTTTGTAAATGATGCGGTTGTTGTTTCTGCGCGACATTTTGAATGTCTTGCGACATCGGTAATTATTTTTATGCGATAATCGCGCAGTCAAAGGTGCAGTTTTGCACGTAAGGCCTCGTACTGTTGACGACTTCCAAAGATGTGAATACGACCGCGTTAAGAGTCAGTGAGCCGATGCGATGTTCTTAAACTAAGGAGAAATGGAATACCATGTTGCGAGAACCACGGCATAGCTTACTCTGCGAACCCGAAGAACACTTGGTAGTGTAGCAGACATCCACAGCTGTACTAACCGTAGGTTTTAGTGTTAAGACTCGGCCAGGAGCAAACAGGACGTTGACTAGACATCTGGAAGTCTTACCATTACTTAGACGTCTAAAATTAGTGATCATCGTCTAGTGATAGACGTCTGAAAATCGACGTCTAATTGTAGACGTCTTGTAGCAGACCTTGTATATACCACTGATTAGAAATCGTCAAGATTTTGTCTCGTGTTTTAAGAGGTGCGAACACATTCAGGCACCAAATAGAGTCATTAAATTATAGGGGGGATTCTAAGCAGTAATTGGGGCTTCTCTAGCCTCTAGGCTTACAAATCTGAAGTTCAATTGTGTCATTTTTATTCAAAAGAAATACCACTAGGACGAACTGGTACCCTGTCGCGCGATGTAAGGGTTGAATAAAGTTAAAGTACATCCCTTTTTTTTTAAGAATGTGGGCTGCAGGAAGACTGCTTCTCCACTTTCAGTTTACACTTTCGTGCACCGGATATCACGCTTCAAGACAACCGTCAGGGTTATCCGATACCGCATCACATGCTTCACGTCACCTGATAGATGACGAGGGTGGCCAGTTGCCAAAAGCGCCTGCCGATATGTTTAGTCTTGTCCTTTTTGGTTCGTGTCTTCTTGTTATATCATAACCCGGGAATCCTTGCTGAGTCAGTCGAGTTCTGGGTGCAAACTCATTAAGACGCAAGTGTGGCCCTTTTTCTGTAGCAGTGGATTGGTTCCACTAAGTGTGAATGTTGTGACACTGAATAAGCCAGTTATCCAGTTTGACGCCTTGCTCCTCCTGGACGACAACACATGTTACATCAGGCAATTCAGGAAATATGTTAACGACGGGACATCCCTCGTTGGTTTCTTCAAGCCTACAGCAAAGAACAATAGTTGAAAATAAGTGTAGCACAAAAAAAAGAAAGAGAAAACACCATTCAGCGAGGTAGAATTCCGCACTCACTTGTGCCCTGGAGTTATCTCCTTATGTCATTTGGCACAGCAGCAATCACGGGGACCTGCGAGTTTTCAACGAAAAATGAAAACTGCTTCTGCTCACACAAGAGGCGAGGCAAGCGAATCTTTTGAAACATTTATTTTCAAAGCACGGCCTTCATAGCAAGTAACGAAACAATGTGGACATATGCGCGCTACATGACGTAATGCGGAAGTAACGAGCTAACGAACTACCTGTATCTTAAACCTCGGAGAACAAACGATGAAGTGAATATGATGGCAATTGATGTTCTGATGCTGGAACACATAGAAAGGACAAGCACATACAAAGCATCGAGTGCCTAAGAAATTAATTATGAAAGAAGCAAGTCACTGAAAAAGTGTTGTTGCTGAAAAAGGTTGAAAAGGGGAAATGTGTTCCAGCCTCACAAAATCAATCGTCATCATGTTCAACAGATGCCGCTTGCGTCGATCCTGTCCTATGAATGTGTGCATGAAAGGGCAAACATGTAAGAGTGAAAGGGGGTTGAGTGAGAGAGTGGTTGGTTGTCCCTACGGATGACGCACCCTTGGAAGTCAATGGGGAGGTGTGTTAGCTTATCCCAATTCGTAGGAGCCCTGAAGCGCGGTAATCCAGAAGACGTGGGTTCGTGTCCTACAGCTGGCTAACCTTTCCAGTGACTTCCTTCTTTCATCATGAAGTGAATGTTTATGAGCTTTTCTATTCGGAAACAAGTAACACCAGCAAACTTGCTACTATCCTTTCAGCGATCCAAAGAGTTCCACGCTCACCCGTTATCTTATCTTATCACCCGTTAAGCACAGTCTCACAGCAAGCAATGAAACAAGTGGACATATGTGTGCGTACATGACATACAGCTCAAGTAACGAGCTAACGAGCTAACGAACTACCTGTATCTTTCACCTCGCTGAACAAACGATGAAGTGAACGTTTATGAGCTTTTCTATTCGGAAACGAGAAGCAAGTAACATCAGCAAACTCGCCATTGTCCTCTCAGAGATCCAAAGAGTTCCACGCTCACCCGTTATCTGCATTTTCGTTTTCAAAGGCTCTTCTGCAATGTTCCTCTGTAATGTTCTGCAATGTTCTTCTCAGTGTAGCAAAACAGTTGCCTGTCTTACACTAACCTTAAGTACCAAATGGGCTGGTACCAAACGGAATCGTTTCCGTTTATCCCTATGACAAAGAATAGGAAAGGTGACCATGTAGCCAGTAACCCAGACGAAAATCTGGACTGGTCCCACAATGGTTCCCGTCGAATCTGGACTGGTTCCAGTTGAATGCCGATGGTCCCAGCGGGATTCTTAAGTGGGGTGGCTGATTCCACTTTGGTGACGGCGGGTGATAGCGTTCTGGCCTCAGATGTTTTCAGAAGTCCCAGCTGGAGCTTCACAGCAGGTACCATCTTGTTTCCAGAATGGACCAGAACCCACTTGAGATTCCAAGCTCGGCGTGTTCCTGGCTTCCCCTTTGAGATTTCATCTTGTCTACACTTGCCATATATCCTTCTATGCATCCGATGTATTTTAGCACGTGCATGATCTCTTTTGATTGCTTTTTATCCAGGTGCGCGCTTCTGCGATAAAATATACTCTGTAACTTCAGTTCGTGGACATGTTATCATTTGAGGGTGCATATCATCACAAGACATTAAGTAGCAGCGAAATGTAAAAAAAAATACATCTGAAGAGCACATAGAAACTAAGTTAAATAACTAGAAAAAATTAACAAAAAGCGAAGAAAGGGTAATTGCAGAGGCTGATGCAATACAGAACCATGAAGAAGCCACGGCGGCTACAAATTGAAACGGCCGAGAGAGCGAGAGGGTGAGAGGCGAGAGTTACAGTTGGGAGTTGGACGCGTCGCAGCAAGTTGGCGTTGTCTTCGGTTGCCGTAGCAAGGATCGTGTATCATCTGTGCAGTATTTGAGTGTGTTTTAGTGCGCTTTGTACGACAATGGGATGACAGTGGTCCCTGTGCAACCCATTGTCGATCTACCGTGAGAGTTTGGACGCTAAGAAGACGTACACTCGTAAGGCTGGTTCACACTGCCACGTTCGCGCTTACGGGCTACGAGTTGCGCTTACGTAGACCCATCTCGTTGCCGGCTATGTTCCTCCATCGTTCACATTACTACGTTTCGGCGCTCCGTTCCTCCAATGAGGAGCGGCCTCCTAGAGCGCCATCCTTCCGAAGAAAAGTGAAATAGAGCCACAGAGTAGCATGGCGTCCAGCGTCGAGCACCCCGGTGCCTGCTGCTTTGGAAGACAATCAGACATTCCTTGACGATGCTCTTAACTGTTAACTGCTAATGTTCTTAACTGAACGCCATCGACGACAGTGCAACGTACAACTCGCTACTTCGGACAGATTCATTGAGTAAAGATATCACCTGACAGACCCACTGCTATGCTAATTGTCATCCATGAGTTTTCCTTTTTCGTGGCATCCCTGTAGTCACTTCTTTTGCTATTATATAGCCAGGGAAACTTCTCAACTAGGAGAATAAAGCTTCTAAGACATCCAATGTTTCCGCCTTCTTTGCAAGGAGACGCGAGAGACAAAACGCTTGCGCGGCATCCGAACTTTTCTGCCATCCTATTGGTCAGTGCGCTTACGGTTACGGAGCTTGCGGGAGAAAAGTTGAAGTTGCTTCAACTCCTTGCGGAAACGATTTTGCGGGCGCCGTCTCTTCGTCGTCATGGCAACCCCCACCGTAAGCGCCCGTAACCCGTAGACGCAAGCGTAAACGTGACAGTGTGAACCAGCCTTTACGGGAAAGAAACGGACGGTGAAACGCCAACGGGACAGCACGTATAGTGCTGCTTCTGATGTTCGCAGGTATGGGTGATGACCGTGATGTTTTGATTATTATTAATTAGATGTTTCATTTTAGAAACTTAGGAGGAACTTGAAGAGAAACAGGACACGAAGATTCCGAACGTACGGCGAAGAGGAAGGGGGTATATACAGGGTGCCTCAGTCAAATCCCCGGGCTAAATAATTCGCGAACGGGTGCACCAATCGAAGAACTTTCTTTTTTACAAGTATCTGCCCGATAACACCTACAGGCTGCGCACCGTGTGAATGTGTGGGCGGCGCTCATTATTTAAATACAAATTCAAACGAGTTTCGTGAAAAAACATAACTTCTAAAGCAGGGCGCCGTCGGTATTAAAATTGGTACTACCCCTTTTGGGACGTTCAGTGGACACCTTTTAGAGAAAAATCTTCCACCGAAGCCGGTCATTCGTTGCAGTAATTAATTGGTTTAGGTATTAATTGGTTTAGGTTTACATATTTTTGTCGCGGCTGGTAGCGGTGAAGCGCAAAAGGACGCTCTTCCACTCCCTTATCCACCAATGAATTACTTGTTCTTGAGCTTACTTGGCAACGGATAGTGCTGAAGAAAAACTAACAGCGTCAGACAGGCTACGCTTTTGGTCGCACGGACGAAACACAGTCAATCACATGCTTTCCATTTTTTCGTCAGCATTCCCCATAGCGAAATAAGTTCAAGAATAGGCAATTCAGTGGTGGATAAGTTAGTGGGAGAGCGTCCTTTTGCGCTTCATCGCGCCCAGCCGCGACAAAAAATTGTAAACCGAAACCAATTATTTACCCGAACAAATGACGCGCTTCCGGGGGAAAAGGGGTAGTACCCATTTTAATGCCGGCGGCGCCCTACTTTAGAAGTCAAGTTTTTTGTATCTAAATAATGAGCGCCTCCCGCTCATTCCCACAATGTGTAACTTGAAGGTAGTATTGTATAGGTACTTGTAAAAACGAAAATAGAGAGTTTTAGTATACCGCTACCGGTGGACTTGCTTACCGCAGTCCCCGGCTCCGGTATAACAGGCTCGTTTAGTATAGCGCGACTCTACCGCGACATTTCACCGGTAGCGACGCACGGAGACGGCGCTGCTGTCGATCTCGCCGGTGAAGCGAGCGGTACGCTGGCGGTAGGCTGCGCGGTATTTCGCTCCTCCGACCGGCGGCCGGTAGGACCGGGAGGCCGGTATTACGCTCGCGCTTGCGCAGAGAAGGCATGACGTCAATACCGGCCCCACCGGTAGCCTATGGCCGGTATACTAAAACTCTCTAATGATTCGATTTGTGCACCCGTTCGCAAATTATAGAGAGTTTTAGTAAACCGGCCATAGGCTACCGGTGGGGCCGGTATTGACGTCATGGCTTCTCTGCGCAAGCGCGAGCGGAATACCGACCTCCCGGTGCTACCGGCCGCCGGTCGGAAGGGCGAAATACCGCGCAGCCTACCGCCAGCGTACCGCTCGCTTCACCGGCGAGATCGACAGCAACGCCGCCGCTCTCCTTCCCGTCTCCGTGCGTCGCTACTGGTGAAATGTCGCGGTAAAGTCGCGCTATACTAAACGAGCCTGTTATACCGGAGCCGGGAACTGCGGTAAGCAAGTCCACCGGTAGCCGCGGTAGCCTACCGGGCACCGGTAGCGGTATACTAAAACTCTCTAATTTAGCCCTGGGGTTTAACTGAAACACCCGGTATATCGCCACGCGACCCGCATGGAAAACAGGAGTGTCATGTGTCATCTTCTCTCAGAAAATACAAGACGTGAGGTGGCCAACGTTGGCTAGGACGTAAAGCTACCTGTGGTCCATGAGTGCATCGCGCTGTCAGGCTTGTGAGTGATCAGACTTATACTACGTATATAGAGCTGTATTGATTATTTCTTTTTGTTCAGCGTATGCTTTTACCAGAATAAACAGTACTTACTTGAGCAATGCGTGCATTTCTACGCATTATTTTCGGTGATGCATTCGGTGGTCCCAGCTGCTAAGTGGCCAGATCCCGGACCACTTAGCAGGGGGGACCACTGGATCAATTCCATTGGTTCCACTTCAAGTGGGAACATCGTGAAACTGGTCCCACTTTCAACTGGTCCCAGTAACTAAATGGTGCCAAATTCAAAATGGGACCTACCCAATAAACCACTTTGAAGTTGTCTCACTCCAGATTTTTGCCAGGGTTGTTTTCCTAGTATTCATACGCGTAGTTATTTACGCCTTAATTAAATTAATAAATAATTGAGATATACATGCTGAATACGACACAGAATTGCATAAATTCTGGAGTGCGACCCTCTTAAACACTGATTTTATCACGTGAAACCATGCTTAACACTGGACTGCATAGACCCAATGTGATTGATTTTGACAGAGTGGATTTCAAAGGGATGGATTTTGAAGGGTGGATTTCTTGGCGTGGATTCCAAAAGTTTTATTATTAAGAGTGGCTAACAGGGTACACCCTAATGAAGAAAGAGTAGCAAAAAGTTCTGGTACGTACACGTGCCTTTCCACATAAGCTCGTTGCGGCCTGGAAATCTGAAACGACACCACGCAAACCACGCTGTCTCGACGACATGACGGAACACGAACCCAAGCAAACGGCTATTGGAACACTGCCAGCACATACCTTCCTTTGACGATAGCTTCGTGGGGTACACTGGTTTTTTGCTTTATTTTTCGTGGCCGAGAGAAGAAGGTTCACGGGGGTTTAGTGGCGCAGTGTTGCGGTTCAACCCATCGGGGACTTAACAAACCCGCTGTGTACCGCTTATAACTCTTCATGCTGGAGCGTGAACCTCATGAATGTGACGGTTCCTCGAAGCCGCACCGTCTATGGACCTCCCGTCTTTAATGAACCGCTTATTTGTTCGGGTACGTAGCAGGCGCAGACTTTAGAGTGCAGCCCAGAAACTAAACATGAATAGAGAAAAGGGGAATATTTTGAAAAGAAATTAGTGAACGTTATTACACAGAAGCTGTTTTATTGTAAGATGTATCTAAATGACCTCACTAATAAACTTGAGGAACACTAGTATGGGAAACACCGCGTTCACAAAAGGGCAACATAATAGACTCATTATACACTGAAGCTATACAATTTCTGCATGAATAAACATATTGGCATAAAAATTCATACTATGACCTCCACACATGAAGCAATGATTAACAATATTTGAGCATGAATGATTGCGTTCGTCTCATACTAAAGCAATGTACGTACGAGTGGGCTCTGCGGATCCGCTATGTGGACTGTTAATAACCCGTTCCTTCTGTTTATGCAGCTCCTACAGATATCACCGATCTACCTGCACTTAGTAACTGGCACGTGTCTACAGCAAGTTTTATGGAACTCAACTTGTTCTGCTATCACCCTTGACTGTGAAATCAACGAATGCTCACGAGGACGCCAATACGTCATCTACACAGCAACCAACAACAAATACGACCTCGGCCGCGGCACGTCAGCACTTGCATCTGAAAGACTCTTTAAAAGCCCGTACGGCCACGATTCCTTCAGTGGGCTCTGCGGATCCGCTATGTGGACTGTTAATAACCCGTTCCTTCTGTTTATGCAGCTCCTACAGATATCACCGATCTACCTGCACTTAGTAACTGGCACGTGTCTACAGCAAGTTTTATGGAACTCAACTTGTTCTGCTATCACCCTTGACTGTGAAATCAACGAATGCTCACGAGGACGCCAATACGTCATCTACACAGCAACCAACAACAAATACGACCTCGGCCGCGGCACGTCAGCACTTGCATCTGAAAGACTCTTTAAAAGCCCGTACGGCCACGATTCCTTCAGTGGGCTCTGCGGATCCGCTATGTGGACTGTTAATAACCCGTTCCTTCTGTTTATGCAGCTCCTACAGATATCACCGATCTACCTGCACTTAGTAACTGGCACGTGTCTACAGCAAGTTTTATGGAACTCAACTTGTTCTGCTATCACCCTTGACTGTGAAATCAACGAATGCTCACGAGGACGCCAATACGTCATCTACACAGCAACCAACAACAAATACGACCTCGGCCGCGGCACGTCAGCACTTGCATCTGAAAGACTCTTTAAAAGCCCGTACGGCCACGATTCCTTCAGTGGGCTCTGCGGATCCGCTATGTGGACTGTTAATAACCCGTTCCTTCTGTTTATGCAGCTCCTACAGATATCACCGATCTACCTGCACTTAGTAACTGGCACGTGTCTACAGCAAGTTTTATGGAACTCAACTTGTTCTGCTATCACCCTTGACTGTGAAATCAACGAATGCTCACGAGGACGCCAATACGTCATCTACACAGCAACCAACAACAAATACGACCTCGGCCGCGGCACGTCAGCACTTGCATCTGAAAGACTCTTTAAAAGCCCGTACGGCCACGATTCCTTCAGTGGGCTCTGCGGATCCGCTATGTGGACTGTTAATAACCCGTTCCTTCTGTTTATGCAGGTGAGCAATGATACGTCCTTATCTACATTTAAAACTAGCGATCGATGTGCCTTGGATCTGCATTGCCCACTTTGTTTTCGCTCAATAGCAAATCTCTTGATGTATGGTATACAATTCTGTCAAAGTGTCCTTGATCCATATGACGCTATCACGCGCCAACTCTTTTTGTCCGGCGACGTTGAACTCAATCCAGGCCCTCCAAAGCTGGACGCGCACGCAAAACAGCTGGACGCAATGTTAGAACTATTACAAGAGCTAAATACACGATCTTCTGTACTAGAAGACGGACAGTCTCAACTACTGGCTACTGTGAAATCAGTTCAAGATTCACAGAAGGACATTGCAGAGAAACTTTCAAGTATCAGTTTACGATTAGATACAGTTGAAGGTAGAACATCTCAAGTTGACAGCTTGAAATCTGAATTGGCAAAGCTTCGGGAAGAGAATGTTTCCGTTAAAGCTTGCCTTATCGACCTCGAGGACAGGTCCCGACGTAACAATTTAGTTTTTCGTGGTGTTCCGGATGTTAATAATGAGAGCTGGGCGGAATCAGAAAACAAAGTTCTGTCCATCCTAGAAGAGCAGTTCGGGCTGAAAATCGAAGGTAGTACTATAGAACGCGCTCACAGAATAGGCATGTATAAACCAAGCAACAGTCGCCCGATTATTGTCAAGTTCACCTCGTTTAAAAGTCGAGACCTCATCTTGCAGTCCAAGCAACAAAATGCAAGTACCGTAACTGTAGCTCCTGATTTTTCTCTTGGCACACGCACTGCTCGCAGGAAGTTAGTGGAATATGGGAAGACATTAGGTGTTGTGTTTAAACTGCGATATAACAAACTGTACGCCAACGGAAAGTGCTTTGTATACGATCCGGCTTCTGATAGTGTCCAAGAGGTTCTGAGCTATGACAAAGGGAATGTGCCCCACAGTTCATTGCGCGATGTCCAGGTATCCTCTGTGCTTCCTGGCCCCACCCCAACGCAGCCATAGGAATTACTAACTGTCAGACGACGGTCAAGCGAAGACCGTATTTCTCTGTTGTATACCAATATTCGCAGTATCATCAGACACCGTGATGAGTTAAGTTCCATCATCGATTCCTGTCAGGCTGACATCATTTTCTTAACAGAAACATGGCTGTCTTCCAAAATTCAAAACAGTGAACTGTTCCACTGTGAAAAAAGCTATAATGTTTATCGCGATGATAGAGGTCAAAGAATGGGCGGCGGTGTCCTCATCGCAGTTTCAACACAGATCAAATCTCAGCTGATTGATATACTATGCCCCTTAGAAATGATTTGGGTCAGTGTGGTCAGCAAGCACAGGATGATCATATTTGGTATATGTTATAAGCCGCCATCATATGGTAACACATTTGTTAGCCAATTACATGATGTACTAAATCTGGTAGCAATTCGTTTTCCACGGCAACCCATTGTTCTTGTTGGGGATTTTAATTATCCTTTAATTAACTGGTTAGCTCACGATACGCAAACTATGTCAACGTCTAGTGAGTGTATTAGTTTTTTAGAACTCTGCAGGACCTTTAATCTTACGCAGATGGTTACTGAGCCTACCAGAGTATCGCACACAACGTCTAACATTCTTGATCTATTGCTAACTACGAATCCTGACCTTGTTAGTGAAATTTCAAACTTTGACGGACCCAGTGACCACTCGATGCTGCACTTTTACGTTAACACCTCAGTGGAACACCTAGACCGCAGAAAGACGATTCGTAATTACAAAAGAGCCAATTTCACAGCCATCAATAATGAGCTATGTACTTACCTTGATCACTACTTAGCTAACTTCTCATCACGTTCGGTCGAAGCCAACTGGCAGTTATTTAAAAACAAAGTCATGGAGTTAATCGACATCTATATTCCTGTACTCGTTGTTTCTACACGTGCACAGGCGCCTTGGTATAATAGGACCCTAAGACGACTGTGTAACCGTAAGAAACGGGCGTTTAGGAGAGCAAAGTTGTCTCGTGGTACGTCAGAGTTTGAAGCCTATCATACTGCGCTGAGTGAGTATAAGTCTGCTTTGTGCGAAGCCAAAGCGAATTTTTTCAACAATACACTACCAGACATGTTAATACACAATCCAAATCAATTTTGGAACTTTGTTAATAACAAAGATAATGCAGACGTTTTTTTATGTTCCTCAGAAGGTGATGTTCCCCAGTCTCAGTGTGCCGAAGTATTTAATACCGTGTTTATAAATGTTTTTTCATCAATCTCAAACGGAGCTTTGCCGCATTTAGATCCACATAATTATGTCGTCATGGATCCTATAGCTATTGATGTCTACGGTGTCATCAATATAATTAACAACCTCAAGCTGTCATCCAGTAGTGGTCACGACAGTATCAATACCAAGTTCCTAAAAAACACGGCAACATACTCAGCGGTATTCCTTGCTCGTATTTTCATCCAATCACTCGAAAGTGGCTATCTTCCGGCCGACTGGAAAATTGGGAAGGTCATTCCCTTGTTTAAATCTGGTGACAAACTGTGCGCTACTAACTACCGCCCCATCTCACTGACCAGCATTTCATGCAAAATAATGGAGCACATTGTTTATTCACACGTAGTCAAGCACCTCGAATCTAACTCATTTTTTCATCACAGCCAACACGGGTTCAGAAAACATTACTCATGTGAAACCCAGCTGGTGTCTTTCATTAACGATCTCCACAAGGCCTTGGATCGTGGTTCTAACACGGATTGCATATTCATTGATTTCTCTAAAGCATTTGACAAGGTCAGTCACGTACTTCTACTTCATAAGCTACACGCGATTAATATCGATAATAATGTTATCGCCTGGATCCAATCGTTCTTAACCAACCGTCATCAATACGTTCTAGCTAACAACAGCACGTCAAGCCTAGTTCCTGTTCTGTCCGGGGTACCACAAGGATCGGTTCTCGGTCCATTGCTTTTTTTAATTTACATTAATGATCTCCCCGGCCTTTTTTCATGTTCTGTACGTCTTTACGCTGACGACTGTGTTTTATATCGTGAAATAACAGAACCTTCAGATTCCATGCAATTACAGTCAGATCTGAACATACTACAGTCATGGTGCTCCACGTGGCATATGGAACTAAATCTCACTAAATGTAAACACCTGAGAGTGTCTCGTAGTAACAGCGAATGTCCCACATACATGATTGGTAACACCGTACTAGAACAAGTTACACTATATAAATATTTAGGCGTACACGTTTCCTCTAATCTCTCATGGGGTCAGCACGTTGAATATATAACCAATAACGCCACACGCACTCTAGGGTACATTCGCCGCAACTTCAGACTCGCACCGCTCAACGTAAAGCTAACACTCTACCGAACGCTAATTCTTCCTAAATTAGAGTATGCCGCTTCGGTGTGGGATCCAGGGCAACAATCACTCATTCACCAACTGGAAATGGTTCAGAACCGTGCTGCACGGTTTATTCTCGGAAATTATAGTCGTACAGCCAGTGTCACTGCGATGAAATCAGCCCTTAACCTATCTTCCTTGACTGTTCGCCGCCAGTTTGCTCGACTCTGTCTGTTCCATAAGATATATTACTACAACGAAACGCTAAAACTCCATTTAATTGCACATCCATCATACGTCTCATCAAGGCTTGATCATCGCCAGAAAGTTGGTGTCCCATCCTGCACTACTAAAACGTGTTTTGACTCATTTTTACCTAAAACCTCACTGGAATGGAATCATCTCCCGGGTCACCTTACCTCCATCACTGACGGTAGACAGTTCAGAAAACTGCTTCACGACCACTTGAATGCAGCGTAAGATTATTTAAGCTTTACATATACTAATCTGATTGTCCACCAGTGATACTATCTATGCTCGTGTTTTTGGTTCGTTGTGTTTTTTTTTTTTTTTTTTTTTTTTTTTTTTTTTTTGTATTGTATTCCACATTGTTCCTGCTTTGTTTCAAGCCCCTCCCCTCTTTAATGCTGTAGCCCTGAGGGTAAATAAATAAATAAATAAATAAATGTAAACGACATAACATTCATGCTAGCGGGTTATACATGGTGGAAGAAAACCCAGAGACAGAGGAAGACAGAAAACCATTGTCTTGTGCTGAGTCTTATCTCGGGGGTTCCACCACACCAAAGTAAAGTGACGAAGAAGAGGAAATGTACATATATTTAATCAGGCTGCTCAAAGTGAAAAGCCTTTGTGGATTTGCTTGAGTAACTGGGCATTACACTCCTTCACGACGAGTTGCCAATGCTCTTGCCACACGAAGGGACAAACAAGAAACTCTTAAACAAGAAACTCTGCTATGTGAGTTTCAATACTGACAACCAAAATGAAAGAATGCACACTTATACTGTAGCTCGTCAACAAAGAATTTTCGAAAAATCTTCCCTGGGATAGCATCACGGAGGGTGCTGCACCAAGGACTGTTTTATAAGTCGCGCATTAGTGCACTCAAAGACACGGCCCATCCGGGGGTAGACCGCGTTATCAAAGGGCCCTTCTCAAATACATATAGGACTGACTCCATTTTGCCTTCCTCCACCGCGTATGTGGATTTAAAGGAAGTCCAGAGCATAAGTACACTCTAAAAAAAAAAGGTGTCATACTGACTCCTTTGCGGGGGTAAAACACCCTAACTCCCATGTGCAAAATTATAGTCTTTTTGAGGAGTATCTGCAACTCCGGGAACTATGGAGTAAAATTTACCCCTATAGTGTGGAGTAAAAGTTACTCCCAAACAGATCCCTATTTACTCCAGCATGTCGAGTGTAAAAGCAACTCCACTCATGAGATTAACGTAACTCCGTTGGGGAGTTATGGTTACACTACATAAGGCGTAAAAAGTATGCCCCTATCCTGGGGTGTGCATTACTCTAGTCAACTTTTCATCTTGAAAAACATACAAGGAAGTGTTGTAAAACCGTATGTTTAAAAAACATATATTTAGTGTGCCTCTGATACAGAGCAGAAGTTGTACATTACAATGCACATTACACGCTATGTACATGGAACATAATCATATGTCTAGAAACAACAAGTTAGGCAGTTTAACGGCACCTAAAGCGTTCCCTAACCAATGCAACATACTTCAGGTTGAAGTCTTCGTGATGTTCGAATGCGGTCATTTACTGGACAGGCGCGTCCCCCTCACCGTGATACAGCAGTACTGGAACTTCAATGGGTCTTCTGTGAGCATTTTTGTGAGATATAGATCATTTTTGTCTTAAGCGACACCGCTAAGGGGAGAGAAATGATAGCGATATATTACGAAGTTATGTTACATTCCTTTCTATATGGCCTTCTCAAGTAGTATCAGTCAAGTATGCAATGTAGACCTATTAAACTGAGGAGCAGAGTATTTTTTTTCGTTACTGAAAGTTAGAGAAGAATCAAATCAAACAGAGCACATACACACCAAAATTCAGAACTTGCTTATTTGCAAACATTTTACTTCTTTAAATATAAGGATGGGACAGATAGTAGGATGCACTGTGAAAACCATAAGAATGTAAGAATGTGTGTGCCGTCCCCGATTGGCAGAAATCACAGTGTTTGGGATGTGCATATTGGTGTGCGAGTGAATCTCTAGCTTGTTCATCTGTTGCTGCTTTTCTAAAATAGGTATGTGTACGCACTTTGCTGTAATAATAATAATTTGAGGTTTACGTCGCAAGACAACTGAGATCAACTTTGCTGTATACCTATTATAAAGCACATGAAATAAAGTAATCACTTACACAAGTGAACAGGTAAGATTTATCTCCCTCACCAGATGAGCAAAGACATAAATTACTTCTGCTGTGTAATAATCTGCAACATAAATATAGGCAATGAGAGTCCATGCAGTGGCGACATGTGATGCTATCATATGTCAAATATTTTTGCTAATTAACCATTTCGTATGCCGAACAAACATAGTGCTAGGAAAATGAATGGTTTGAATCATACGGGATGGAAAAATTGATTGATGCTAGTACAGTTCTACACAAAAGTTTATGGAACACGTTCCGGCGCCTTCCTCAGAGTGACACGCTAACAGCTAACGGGGCTGCATGAACTTACAGACATGTTCCTAGGTAACCCAGTCATCTGTTTGCGAGTCTATAGGTGCCATTCGTTGCTGGCGTGTCACGCTGAGGAAGATATGCTCCGGAGCGTGTTCCGTAAGCTATTGCCCAGCACTGTGATGTGATGTAATACAAGAAGAAAATAATGGGGATTTAATTCACTGCATTGGACCTACCCTTTTGTTCAACCGTTGCCCTTCTCTTCCTTGCAATTTGCATAGTACTTTCTTCCTTTGTGGAGGTGGAGCAGCGCTTTTTCATCGTCTTTTCCACTGTGCTGTGCACACCACTGGTCAATCTGAAACTTACTAACCACAGCATTAGAACTCAACACTAACACCACTTATCATCGACGGGATACATACGAATGAAACATTAATACAGAACAGCAGTACCCACTGAAACTTACCAGCGCAGCGGACCTCCTTCACACCACCTTCAAAGTTTGTCACTTGAATGTCATGCCAAGCTACGCTGGCCTTTCAGGGGAAATTATCACCTTCGTCATCTGCAGTGCGTGCCATTAAAGTCAGACTATTCTGCAATATAGTTAACATTGGTTAACATGAACGCAGTATCCTAGCTAAAATCACATTTCAACTATCGTCATTCAGATGGCCTGATAATTGTCAAAATTCCTTTAGCGGAGTTCCTTTAGAACACAACAAAAAGGTACTTCCAAGCTTATGAAAAGAAAGAAACTCTCAACCATATATTTGTGAGCAAAGTACAGGCAAGCAACGTATACGTGAAAGTACGTTTCACAGGACGGAGACTTACCTTGAGTAGATAGTGGTAGGACATGCAGCTATATGACTTGCAGTCGTCGCATTCATTACACCTCAGCATGCTGAAAAACGTTATTGTTGGAAGAAAATATTATTCAGTGGTCCAACAGACCGTTAACAAGTCTCTGCACGACAAGCAGAGAGAGACGCACGCCGCAGAGCTCAAACGCTCAAACTCAACGGCCTCGATATCAGCGTTGCTAGACTGCGCAATGGCAAGGAGGAAAACTGTCCAGGAATATGCAGATGTGTCGCGCTTAACTCTCGCCACGGAGTAAAGCGCAGGTTGAAGGGAGTTATTAAAGCATCAAAACATGGAAATGCAAAAACGAGGAGTTTCAAGGGTGTTTGGTGAGAGTTCATCCCCAGCACGGGGTGTAAAATTGCTTAATACTCTCTTTCGACTCCCTTTTTTTTTTAGAGTGTAGTTACTTGTTGTGTTAGCTTAGCTCAATTGGTAGAGCCCTGGACCGGTAATCCAGAAGATGTGGGTTCGAATCCTACAGCTGGCTAACCTTTTCAGTTACTTCCATCTTTCATCGTAAATAATTAGTCTGTAAAAAGGGAAAGAACACAAGGTAGCTCGTGTAACGTTGGAGTGGGAAGCATCACCTTGAGCTTGGGGTCTCTCTCCTACTCCATTCCCTCAAGCTCAGCGCGATTCTTCCCACTTGAATAATTAGTCTGTCGGACACAGGACATGATGCAAGGTAAAAAAAAAAAGTATTTGCTTTCGTGTAGGCTTCACACAGGTGCTGGAACTCATCAGGGGCGGACTTAAGGGTCTGTCATGGGAGGGGGTGGGGTAGTCTTAAGGAAATTTTGTGCTTTGCGGCACAGCATCATCCAGGAGATAGGGCTTTTACATAGGGAACACAGCTGTATAGGGGGCGGTCTCCCCCCCCCCTCCAGCCCTTAAATCCGCCCCTGGGACTCATACGGTGATGTCCTACGTTCACGGTCGCCAACGAAGCGCTGGACGTTGAGGTGCTCCACAAGGCTGAAGATTTTCAGAACTCCTCATTCTGTAGATGCTGCATACAATGCATTTACATAATAGATAACGTAACACTTTATACAGGGTGTTCCATTTAAGATTGACCCCACCTTTAAAAAAATGAATCATCGCAGAAGAATGAAACCAAGTGCATAGAGTTACCAGTGACCTGGAGCATTTAATAGTATTTTTTGTCGCGCAATTAACTAATTAGTTAATTAATTTAATTTTCTAACTTTTTAATTAGGAGGATCACACCGGAGATGTCAACTGTGAAGTTGTGGGCGTTGACATGAGAAAGCGAATGGAGTGTGTTGTAACTCTCTAGCTCATACGAGTCTTTTTTTCCCGGGCCAGCAGAAAGGGCCCGGAGTTCCGAAACTACGACGGAATCAGTTTCCGTCGCGCGAAAAGAGCTAAAAAGAGCGAAAAGAGAGAGAAGATTGCAGCGCTTTCTCACGGCCCCTTGACAGCACTGATGTCGTCCGTCCCGCCTATGCTGTTATCTGTCACGGGTGCGGGGAAACCAGCGAGGTCACTGCGGCGCTTTATCACTTGATTCTTTGTTTTTTAGGCGTGAAGCGACACAAAACACGGGAAGCGGAAGATATCTGCTCACGGCTTACCTTGAACCACGAGCGCGAGCTCATTAAATCGATTAGAAAGAAAGAAAAGCTGTGGGCTATGAATTTTTATGAAGCCGCTCTTTTACACCTTTTCATTTGCACCCACTCTCTGCGTTGTAGCACTTCTTTTGTCTTGTCTTTTGTCTAGCACGTCTTTTGTCTTTTACACCTTTTCATTTGCACCCACTCTCTGCGTTGTAGCACTTGGTTGTGTCTCTTCGTTGGAAAAGACATAACTTGTGCTACAACGCAGAGAGTGAGTGCAAATGAAAAAGTGTAAAAGAGCGGCCTTATAAATTTCATAGCCCACAGCTTTTGTTTCTTTCTTATTGATTTAATAATCTCGCGCTTGTGGTGTTCAAGGTAAGCCGTGAGCAGATATCTTCCGCTTCCCGTGTTTTGTGTCGCTTCACGCCTAAAAAAGAGATAAATCGCCGCAGTGACCTTGCTGGTGTCCCCGCACCCGTGACAGATAACAGCATAGGCGGGACGGACGACATCAATGCTTGTTCGTCAAGCGGCCGTGAGAAAGCGCTGCAATCAAGCGCTCTTTTCGCGCGACGGAAACTGATTCCGTCGTAGTCTCGGAACTCCGGGCCCTTTCTGCTGGCCCGGAAAAAAAAGACTCGTATGAGCTAGAGAGTTGCAACACACTGCATTCGCTTTCTCATGTCAACGCTCACAACTTCACAGTTGACATCTCCGGTGTGATCCTCCTAATTAAAACGTTAGAAAATTAAATTAATTAATTAATCAGTTAATTGCGTGACAAAAAATATTATTAAATGTTCCAGGTCACTGGTAACACTATGCACTTGGTTTCATTCTTCGGCGATGATTCATTATTTTTTAAAGGTGGGGTCAATCTTAAATGGAACACCCTGTATAATGGTTGGAATACTAGCAGAAAATTGGGGCTCCCCTGTAGATTATACGTACCACTTGGAGTAAATTTGAAAGCGATGTGTCAGATCTGTACAGCTTTGTTTTCTGTGCAACATAATTATCGTGATTGTCAAAACATTATATTGTCTGCCATGCAATAATAGCAATTTGTGGTTTGAACCAGACTCTTTTCCCTGTCAGGAACTGAAGGCAGCGTGTCTGTCTCGACTATCAAGTTTGAATCACATTAACTGGCATGTGGCAGCACAGCACGGGAACTATCGAGGTTGTGAAATTCCAAAGGGACTGGACTCCTGCCTCATTTGTTTATTGCCATTCACGTCGACAGTCTGTGGAGTGGTGCTGCAAATGATTACGGCACTGCAAGAACCCGCCTACACCTGTGGAGTTCATTGGTTTAGTGTTCATTGACGTTTGTGTCTCTGTGCCACACTTTATCTTTTATACATTGTTTATTTTTTCGGAAGCAATATCTCTTACATCCTAGGTGATCCTTTGTGATTTCAGAATGCATAAATTTTCCCACAGCTCAAACGTAATGCCAATAGAGATTCAAGAGGTTGTGTTCAACTTATCTATGTATCAAACAAGAAATAACTCCGGAAAAAGGTGCTTACGCTAAAATTCGAACTTGGATCCTCCGGAATTCCTTTTTTTTCTTTCCCTGCTGATTTCTTACTTGTTTGTGTTGTCTATGTTTGTGGCCTGCCTAGACTAATTCTCATTATTTACGTCGCGTACATTAGCTAAGTACGCCCTTCAAAATATGAGAATACGCGAACTACAGTTCGGTTGGGGTATACGTTCGCAGACTTAGCTAGGTGACTGGAAAACAAATTACAGCGGGCCAAGAGCCCGACTTTAACTATAGTAAAGCACACTGTGTAACGTCCTGTTAAATATGACTGTTGTTGAACAAGAAAGCACACATACCTGTTTGCTTCATAATCCGCGATGTATGAACGATGACTCCATCCGTCAAATGTGGGCACAGTCCGTTAGGGAAGTGACCAGTTTGCAAAGGGTTAGCTTACGAATTGTTAAAACTGTTTGCTAGTCCTGTTGATTCCAGATTCTTTATACCCTATGAATAACAGCCACGTGCTGTATAACCTAGCCTACAGAATTGCAAAATATTTGCTATTTCCGTTTAATAAAACAACACGCCCTAATGCGGACGCAGGTACGCCGTGCACGCTTTGAAATTGCTGTACATTTTTGATTCAACCTTCTGTCTTGGTAGTAATCTTCCAGTAGGTCACAGGGATCACACTGGAAAATTTTCCTGAGCGAAAAGCTAAGCTTTCAAAACTCGGTTATGACCAAACAAAAGAGGGCCAACCATATAGGCGGAGAGCCTTCAATATGCCGGAGGGGGCAAGGGCACAACGTCCTCCCCTCCCCTTTCATGCAGAGAGGTCGGGTAGGGTGTCGAGAATTCCGTGTTGCGACATTGTGAGGCAAATGTTTACAGTATTTTCAAGATCACTCGCATGAAGCGCGCGATTTTTGGGATATCCCTCGAGGCTTTTATGTTGAGTGTCAGCTGGGTTGACTTCCCGGAGGGGGCCTGCCCCCCACCCCTGGGAAAGTTCCAGGGGGGCACATGTCCCCATGCCCCCCCCCCCCTACCCGCAGTCGGCGCCTCTGGGGCCAACTGTCGTGTGTACCAGACGACAAGACCACAAGCGCGTTTGTATGACGTCACAACCCTAGCTTACCCTGCTTTGGAGCAGAGTAGGGAAGGGTTGCTACCAGGGTTAGCCCTGGCTATTTTTCGCCGCATCGTTATGACCTTATTTCCGCTACCCTCTACAGTGGCTACTTTTCGTCCACTCAGAGTAACCCTGAGTTGCCACATCTGAATAAGAAAACGCGCCCAAGAAATAAGCAAAAATAAAAAAAATATTTCCACGTCATAACCACGTGGTATTACGTATGTATTACTGCGTCAAGTACCATACAAGTACCGTCAAGTACCATTGGCCGAATAACATGGTGCGCTCCGCGATTGGTTGGCAAAGTTTCGAAATAGCATGCTTTCGCGGGCAGCTGCTCTGGCGGGCTGTTCGAGCAGGCCTCCATAGCTCCCCGTATTTGCGGCAGTAAATATATACATATATACTTCCACGTCATAGTCACGTGGTGTTACGGCGTCAGATAATCATGGCTGATCCCCATTGGCCGAAGAGCAGTGCGCAGTTCCCGATTGGTTGGCAAAGTTTCGAAATAGCATTCTTTCGCAGGGAGCCGGTCTGGCGGGCAGTTACGAGAGGAGAAGGGTGACAGCTTCTCGACGATGTCGGTTGACAGCACCTTATGACTGTATTATTCAAAGAGAAGTGTGTTCGCGGATTTGTTCGTGCGTCAAAGTGACCCTGCGCGTGTTGTGATGTTTCCCCACTACGAACAGTAACAGTCGCTCCAGTTCAGAACCGGAATGCAGTGGCGAGCTGACGCCTGAGGAACATTTTTGAGCACATTTTCGAATGCAGTGACAACGGAGACAGGATTCGGTGTGACTTTCCCGTTTTGTTGCAACGTTTGATGGACTGCAAGTAACCAAAGAAGATGCTCACCGTGAAATCGTATGCACTCATGTGAGCGTCGCACGCTTCTAGGAGTAGACTGTATGTGCGTGTTTTGGAAGTTCGAACTGGGTTTGATTGCAGTCAACGGACACTTTGGGTTCTGTACGCAGCCATCGTAACATGATAGCCGTGGAACGCTGTGGTGGTTCACGGTTGTTTCTTTCTTTTTTTCTTGTGGTCGGCGCTGTTCGGACATTGGGAATACATCCCTATGATTTTACTCATTGTGGATTTATGTTGCGTGTGTGGATGATAGATAGTATGCTTTCAAAACATGTATAAGTGCTGAATCAAGTTTCTACTCTTGTTGTTAACTATATTTTGTTAGCGATTTTCAACTGCTTGGTGAATATTCACACTTATACACAACGTCTGAAATAATGTTCACCTTTATATCTGCCACATGTAATATTGTTACAGGTTACAATAGGTCCGAGTACAGTATAGTCCTTGCAGTCCTAGTTCCACAGCTCAACTGTTCGTGGTCCCGTGCCCCCCAGTTGCCTGTCTCGGGTCACGTGCCCGTTTGCACAGCCGTCATCGTCTTCGGCTCCGCAACACTACCCCCCCTCCTCTCCCGAAGGAGGCGGAGCGACATCCCGAGGGTGTTGGTCGTTGGCAGGGCATCGGTACGGCGCAAGACGGTCGATGTGAACTACTACAGGTCTGGATCGCCCCGGACGTCATTCAGCCGCTTCATAACAGTGAACGTGTAGCGGGCCGTGGCCATCGTCGTCGTTGTCC
The DNA here is from genome assembly GCF_037126465.1 of Ornithodoros turicata. NCBI lineage: Eukaryota > Metazoa > Arthropoda > Arachnida > Ixodida > Argasidae > Ornithodoros > Ornithodoros turicata. Next base: position 45,340 of record NW_026999376.1, on the reverse strand, counting down.
ACGTATGGTATGTGGTGTCGTCGTGGTCCACGTTGTCCACGTTGATGGTATGCCACTCTCCGTGGCATACCATCATCGCCGGTCGGGGATCATGTAGAGGAAGACCACCGTCCTCTACATTTGGTGACCCGAACAACGAACACCATGTTCGGAGCAATTCGGCTCTTTACTATCCCAAATTCCTGATGACGCCTTCGACGAGCACTACCACAGCGCCCTATACATGGACCCACCGCCTGCAAACCCCGCCGTTCACGTACCCGGCGCCTTTCCGTCTGCGGCCTCACCGTCCAGCACGGCCCGCCCACCTCTGCAACCGTGCAGCATTTCACCGTCCGGCTCACGACGACAGCATCACGACTGCCCTTCTCCTGTCGACTGACGCGCCGACGCTCACGTACTGCCCCCCTCCACGGTACCGATTCGGACGACCATGCAACGCTCCAACCGGTCACTGGTCATGCGATCCTCTAACCAACCATCGCTTGACAGATCCCGGGGACCGCCCTGCGCTGTGCACGGACCCCGGCACACTCACTACCCGCCATTTCCCTTCCGCCTCTCGACGCACATTCCCAGCCGGCCGCGACAACAGAGCAAAGTGCTCGCCTGCTGGTTTCGGCAGTCGCGGCCGCCGACGCCACGGCCCGCATTAGCCAGCGTCTCGGCAGTCTTCACGGCAATCCTCACGGGTACGCAGCATCACTTCCTGGGACCCTATGAGCTCACGCTCCCGTGCCGGTTGCGGCACCCCAGGCCACGACTCTCACGCCCAACGATTCGCCCTTCATCTGCCTCGCTCATCGAGAGCTTCACGCAACGGGTATTGTGCCGTCCCACGAATTCGTCCTGTAGTGCACGTCATCCACGGCCGCCTTCGCTCTCTCCCTCCGGTATAGACTTGATTCTTCCATCTTTCTTATCGCCGCTCCGCGTCTGAGGGGGGAGCCCTGTAGCGGGCCGTGGACAACGACGACGATGGCCACGCGCCTGAAGCACCTGCCTCAGTTCCACCGGCGCGGCCATGGAGATAGGCCACCGTCATCGCCTCTCCGTGGCATACCATCATCGCCGGTCGGGGCTCATGTAGAGGAACAACACCTCCTCTACAAACGGTCCTTGTCGCTGATGAGTTTGTCGACCTCCTTAAAACTTGCCAGCGGAAGTCGTCTGGGAGCCTGCTCTATAGGGAAAGCTGTCCCGGTGTCTATGTGGTGCAGGGCTGCCGTTGTTCTGCCGAGATCTGCCGCTGAGAACGAGAAGACGTCGCGGAATTCCTGGAAGAGTGCACGTGCCTTCTCCGCCTGGTCCTGCGTCAGCGGCGGTTGGGAACCCTCGATCAGCTCATCGATGTAGTGCAGTAAACTTGTATTGTGCTCCATGGCAGCAGGAGGAGGCGCATGACCCCCGGCCCTCTCTTCTGTGAACTGTATCTCTACAACTTGGGAACACTGCCCCAGGCGTTGTCCACGCTGAAGCACAATCGGTGAGGGAGTTGCGTTAAGAACGCGAACTGGTACTGCTCCTTCACCATGATGGACGAGACCGCGGGCGACCATGAGCCCAGCGCTCGAGGGACCTTCCGCACAAGGCTCGACGACACAGACGTTCGGGGCTTGCCCTGACGACATCCGTCCCAGTATAAGTAATTGCGCGTAGGGCGGCACCGTGACGGTGCGGCGGCACACGACGTAGGAGGGGTCCGCGTCAGGGTCCCTACACGAGCGGAGGACCAGTTGCCGGTCACCGAGGAGGAGGTTGCCATCTCGGAGGTTCAGCACGCAGTTGTACTCCTTCATGAAATCGTTGCCCAATGTACAATGATCCGTGATGTTGGCTACTAGAATGGCACGCCGAAATTCATGTCCCGCAATGAACAAGCAAACCGTGGCGACCCCTTCCACTGGTACGGTGTCCCCAGCAACCGTGCGTAGATTTTCCTGAGGTGACGAGTGCAGCGTCACCTGGTCTCCTTTCGGGAGACTAGCCAGGAAAGACGAGCTGATGAGGCTTATCGTCGCACCAGTGCCAACTAACATCCTACAGTACTGTCCATTCACTTGTCCATCCACATAGAAACCAGCAGTCGAGGGCGCTTTCTGAATAATCTTGAGAGCTGGGCGACGCCCGGTACGCCCAGCTGATCTTAGTTTCCCGACCCCCCGGTGCCAGCACGCCGCCCGCGGCCGCGCCTGAAGCCAGTGCGTCGTAGGTCACTCATTGGTGGAGTGGGACAGACGCGTCGCAGGTGGCCTCGGCCTCCGCAGTTCCAGCACGTGGGTGTCTGCGCAGCCCGTATGTCGTACCACGGTGTCGGTGAGGTAGCACCACTTCGTCCAGCACACTTCGAGCTAAGGCCTGGGTCGTTCTGGCTGCCTTCTTGGCCGCGTCCACTTCCAGCGCACGGGTTAGTGCAGCCCACAGCCCGGTCGAGCCCGCCAGTCGAACGCCCTGCTGAACGTCGGGGTCGGCTATAGCGTCGACGAAGTATCCCACGGCGACGGTGTCGACGACATCTTGGGCGCAGTCAGCAAACAGGAGGAAGCAACCTGGCGTAAGCTCTTGAGGTAGTTAATTCAAATAACCACATGAGAAAATTGCGTCACAATCCCTCCTTTATTCCTTTTGACTCCTCTCCGGAGGTTTTTGAGTTCATAGGGGTTACTCTTCGTTAAACTGTTGCTGTGTAAAGGTAATTTGTCTGTACTCTTTGTCTCGGGCCTTATATACTTCGCAGCAGTGTACTTTCATTGTAATGACGACGAACGCACCGCGAGCGCTGTGTGCCTTGTAGGTGGAGGAGGAAGGGTGAAGGAATACTGAATTGTGAAATCCTTATGCCACCACCCACTTTAACACCACCTGATATTGATATTATCCAATAAAGGTCCGATAGCTAAGTCAAAGAGGGCGAAAGCATCCCTAGCAAAATTTAAAAGACAGGATTTAATTAATGAGCTTATGCGAATAAGCCAGTTACATGTCAGTTCACAACCGATGTCCGGAGGATGTTCACCAAAATGAAAGCTTCGATAGCTTCAGCTCTTTCCTAAGTATTCACCTGTGGGTTTCCGTGAAACACCCAGCAGTGTCCATCAGGAATGTGGCAAAGGCACATGGAAAATCCATAAACGATGTCACGCTCATAAACCACAAGTTAGCTGAATTGGATGACACATTCGAGGTTGCTCTTCACGAAGCTGCTGCGGCTGTCTCGACTTGAAAAGTCTCTCCTTCTTCAAGTGTATCCGTAAGCTGCACCCCTGTAGTTTCTGGCAGGTACAGTGCTGAAAGGCCGCTGAAAATGCAGAGAGCACAGCAGAGACCGTAGGGGACACTTTTGTTGGTTGCGGTGCCCTGCAAAACAACAAGTACAATAGCACTTGGACACATTGCTGAATCTCAGTGGTTTGCTTGGCATGTTTGATAATAAGTTTGTTTCCCCCAGCAAGGGCATCTACTTTTAGAATATACCTCTACCGAAGAAACGTCACCATGACGTAATCATGACGTTGGAAGACACAGTGAAACCGAAACGGCGCTGGGTGAGAACACCGCTGTTTCACAGAGCCATATTCCCTCGCGAAGGTCGGAGGAGGAGGAGGAGGAGGAGTGTCGTTGGGAGGAACCCGAGAGGTCTGCCTGCCTGAATAGGCGGCATGTTTCTCGGGAAGGGAAAGGTGGTGGAGAGGAGGAGAGGAGAGGGTGAAGTGGAAGACCGAGCGGAATCCGCTCGGGTGGAGGATAGCTGCGTCCATGGGCCGACTTCAGGGGAACTGTGCCGGCATACGCCTATTACACATCTGAGGGAAACCCAGGAAAAACCCCAGACGGCACAGCCGGCCCGCGGATTCGAACCGCGGACCTCCCAGTCTCCAAGCGCACGCGTTACCGCTGCGCCTGGTGGTTTCTTTGTATTAGCGGGATACACAATTGAGGTCAGCTTTTTCGTTGCTTTCGTGTCTTCATTCGCGTTCCCAGTCTACCGCGGAAAGAAAAGAAGGATTCATCCCAAGAGTTGCATCGTCTGAAAGCCAATGTCGTAATCCTCTGTGGAATGTGTATACAAAATGAAAAATAGCCGAAGCTCTGTAGCTCTAAAGAAACAAGGGAAAGGGTGCAGGCTAGCTGGTATAGATCCATGAAGAAGACCGAGAGACACGGACACAGAAGACGACACACGTAGGTTCTCAGACACAGCAATAAATTTATTAGTTCATCTCAACTTAAAAGCTAAAAATCTTCGAAGGGGTGCGAGAGGGATAAAAGACGCATTGCTAACTACGTTTCCCCTGGTGGCAATCTCCAAGGATTCCCGAAACAACCTTCGGTGTGCGTAGGGTTCCCACGCAAGCACTGTAGTGTCCTTGAAGCAAGGCTGGCAACCTTTACAATCCCGCAAATGATCTACCAGTTCCGAAGACCCGGCCATTCTTTCAACATTTGCTGCATGTTCCCTAATCCGGTCATTGAGGCACCGGTGCGTCTGGCCAACGTACACAAAGCCGCACTCAAGGGGAATAGAATACACAACGTTCTGCTTGCAAGGAACAAAAGGCTTCCTGTGCCTCACGCCACAAGATTCAGATTTAGAGCTGAAGGGGGTCAAACGACTTAATTTAAAGGCATTGGAAAAAACAACTTTGATATTATAATATTTAGCGACAGCAAGAATGTTGTGAGCAACTGCATGAAAATATGGAATTACAACTACATTACGAGAGTTTCCATCATTCCATGGTCTACACTGTGAACTTTCAAGCAATTTCATGGCCCTCTTCGCAATCAATTGGTTGTCATACCCGGCCTGCGTGAGTCTTTCACATTGCTTCCGCAAACTACTCCAAACAAAATGAAAACAGCTTTTCTTCGTTGCAGCATTTAAGAGGGATGTACAAACACCGAACTTAACAAGTTTAGAATGTGCGCTTGAGTAGGGCAGGACCGGCTTGCAGTTTTCTTTTCCATATGACCAACAAAAACCCGGGTTACAATGAAATGTGAGGTCCAGGAACCTCAGCATCCCATGAGAGGGTTGCTCTACACAAAACTTTAACTCGGGTGCTACTGTACTAACAAACTGTAAGGTAGAATCCACACATATAGAACCAGCATCAGAGATAACAATGATATCATCAACAAACCGACGAATCAAAACACGCTTTTGACTCCCATAACTCGTAAGCTTGCCCAGCTCAATGTCCAAGGTATTTAGATAAATTTCTGATAAGACAGGCGCGACCGCGGATCCAATGCATACACCATTTTTCTGAACGAACAAACAATTGTCAACAGAGATAACCGTAGATTTCAAATAACACTCTAGAATACTGAGAAAATCATCACAGGAAAGACCAACCTCAGACTGAAAAACAACCAACTGATCTTCAATAAAATGTTTGACTGTCCTGAGTAGAACCTTTACGTTCAGCGAGTAATACAAATCTTTTATATCAAGGGAAAACATAGTTACCGGAGCACCGTGGAAGGGCTCTAAGCTCTCGATCAGTTCCTCAGAATTCCGTAGTGAGAGAGCACCAGGAAGCTGTAGAACTTTTAGTCCGCGTTGGAGAAATTTTGCAACGAGTTTCTGCCAGGTACCAATTTCACTCACAACGACACGAAGAGGCATCTGCGGTTTGTGGTCTTTTAAAAGGAACTTGACCGATAGCTCAGAGCACTTGCAGTTTAGAACAAGTTTGGACATTTGGTGGTTCGCCTTGGCGAAAATGCTTACAATAGAGGACTTGTACTTTTGTAACGAACCACGAAACGGAGTGAAAAGATCACCAATAGCAGAATTGACCTTGTTCAAGTATATTGCACTGGGCAAAACAGCAAATTTACCAGACTTATCACATTGAAGTAAGATGGCGTCAATGGAAAAAAGTTCATCCTTAACATTCCTGATCTGCTTCAAATGAGGTGATGGGCCGTTAGTATAAGCGGAAGCGGGAATGCGGGAGAGACAGCGTTCAGTAAACACCAATTTGTCAGTGCTATCAGTAATTTTGGTGGAAACATGACTTATGAGCGCTGCAACATCAAACTTTGTAGGTTTCACAGGCAGGGAGCATTTCGGGGGCTGGGACAGAACCTCAAGTGAATTCTGAGAAATGCTTACATCAAAAGGGTTGACCAGTTCAGAAGAAGCAGTGCCAGCTTTGCACGTGGGAGGAGCTGCAACCACAAAAGTTTTTTTCTTCGAGCACCACTGCCTAGCAAACTCCGTGCTTTGAAGCTGCGACCACTTTAAGAAGTATGTCTCTGAAGCATACCTGTCGCCGTAGAGTAATGTCCAAATCTTGGTCGACAGGGTCCTGAGGTTACGAACCTGTCCAACCAGAGTAGACTTGTAGCAGCACAGGAGCTTTAACTTGAGATGCCACGGAAGTAACAGCTGCGAGCCCAGGAGAACACCAGGGGGTACAAATTTGCGCCGAAGAACCAGCTTGATGAGTGCAATGTCGGATTCGACAGAAGCGATAGCCAGGCCAAGATGACACAGGGTATATAAAGCAGCATGTTCAATAACCGATTTATCCAAAAGGGCAAGTTGAGATGGACTAATGTTCACGACACTCACAATTCCTGCATTCGGAAGCACTAAAGAAACAAGGGAAAGGGTGCAGGCTAGCTGGTATAGATCCATGAAGAAGACCGAGAGACACGGACACAGAAGACGACACACGTAGGTTCTCAGACACAGCAATAAATTTATTAGTTCATCTCAACTTAAAAGCTAAAAATCTTCGAAGGGGTGCGAGAGGGATAAAAGACGCGTTGCTAACTACGTTTCCCCTGGTGGCAATCTCCAAGGATTCCCGAAACAACCTTCGGTGTGCGTAGGGTTCCCACGCAAGCACTGTAGTGTCCTTGAAGCAAGTCTGGCAACCTTTACAATCCCGCAAATGATCTACCAGTTCCGAAGACCCGGCCATTCTTTCAACATTTGCTGCATGTTCCCTAATCCGGTCATTGAGGCACCGGCGCGTCTGGCCAACGTACACAAAGCCGCACTCAAGGGGAATAGAATACACAACGTTCTGCTTGCAAGGAACAAAAGGCTTCCTGTGCCTCACGCCACAAGATTCAGATTTAGAGCTGAAGGGGGTCAAACGACTTAATTTAAATGCATTGGAAAAAACAACTTTGATATTATAATATTTAGCGACAGCAAGAATGTTGTGAGCAACTGCATGAAAATATGGAATTACAACTACATTACGAGAGTTTCCATCATTCCATGGTCTACACTGTGAACTTTCAAGCAATTTCATGGCCCTCTTCGCAATCAATTGGTTGTCATACCCGGCCTGCGTGAGTCTTTCACATTGCTTCCGCATACTACTCCAAACAAAATGAAAACAGCTTTTCTTCGTTGCAGCATATGTTTACAATTTGATCGTGCACCCCCAGCCGAGGACAGCTGTTTCGCTCTGCTTGGAGCTCTTCAGCCCGGCGCTGAGAAGTGACACGATCACACTGTCAACGCTCGCACTTTCTTTCCTCCCTTGTTTTTCATAGAATATGGGGACCTATATTTTATTCGCCCCAACGATGCGATAAAAAAAAGGGGTAACAGAACTGCCTTTTCTAAAGGCAAGCCATATTACGTGACGTAAAGGAAAAACCAGAAACCGTGCATATCTGAACAACCGTTCTCATATTGTAACAGACCACCGTTGGGACGAGTGCAGCCGAAGTTGCCTGGCAAATAGAGAAGCGGAGCAATTTTAGTGAGGTGCAAATGTAAAGATGCTGAAAGGAAAGGACACAGCGAAAACGAACAAAAAAAAACAGCAAAAGTTCGCGCAATTCATTGCCACATATGTTCACATGCGAACCCTGTGTGCTGTGGAACGGTGAGAAGAAGCATGTAGGAAAGAGCTGTTGGGGACTGTGTGGAGGAGGGCCGTGTTCGTGATAACTGAAGTTGTGTGTGAAAACTCGAAATACTAAGCCACGGCGAAAGAGAATATTACTTGCGGAAGATTGTGGCACAAATGAGGTTATTTGCTTCCGGTGACAGTAAGTACCCTGATACTCTTGTTTTCGTGTTGTTGTTTTTTTTTTTTGTTCTTTCTTCTGGTTTAAACCAAAATGTGTACACGCCTTTTCCACACATAGCGTTTTGCTTCATAGCGCTAGAATATAGCGCTGTTTTTGCTGCTCTCCCTGCTATACACCGATAGAACAGGGCGCGAAAAGAGTTGAGCTCCGCTCAACTTTTCTAGGGCCAATTTCTGGCGCTAATTCCTCTGGGTCTGTCACGATGCTCTGCCTCGCTGTTGCTACGATGACGTCGCGGAAGTCGGGGGTTGTTTTGCTGCCGCCATCCAAGTGGCACGGCGACAGCGCCAAGATGACGTACTGCTTACTGTGGGTGCGTTTATTCAGCTCTGGCAGCACCGAGTTACTTTGAGCCGGCGAAAAATAGCAAGAGTAGCGGAAATGACGTCATAACCCTGCGGCGAAAACTAGCCAGAGTAGCCAGGGAGTGGCAACTCTTCTCTACTCTGCTCTGAAGAAGGGTAGTCGTCGTTATGACGTCACACACAGACACGTTGCCAGACAATTGGGGGGGGGGGGGTCAACTTGGAAATGTAGTACTGGTTAGAAACTGTCGAACATTTTTTAAATCTGCTAGAGTGCACCCATTTGCGGTAAGTTGTGAAACAGACAGTATGTCACCACTTCCACATCGTCTCGCCCGTCAGGCCAGTCCGCCATTTTGAGCGCAGAGTAACTCTAGCCGTTCGAAAATTGCGGTCAAAGGTGGCTACTCTGGAGTCACGTGATGATAAAGGCTCTGCCGTGGTTACCCAACTCCCTGGCTACTCGGGTTGAATAAGAAAACGCGCCCACGTCGTCCTCGCTGATTTATATACAACAAGTCATCACCAAATTTAAGGACACTCTAATGAAGCACAACCTGTGGGGTGAAATCGGCCAGGAACTGTGGGATTGACAGGTGAGTCTAGAGGAAACTGGCGTAGGCGGCCGCGTGCCTCTGTCACGCAGCCTCGGCAGGGGCACGTTTCAGAAGCCTCCTTGGTTCCGGAAACGAAAAACTGCCGAACTCAGAAGCGTCGCAGTAGTTGAACGTGTCCTTGCCGCAGCAAAATCAGTAACAACAGGTTAATCTGCCAATGCATGACAGGACAGCACCGACATGATCGCTGACCGCAATTGCCGCGTACACTCTTAAAAATGAACTTGTAGGGTACAGAAGGACCAGCAGACAAGGCTGAATGCGAACTGTTTAATGTGGCAGCCAGGCCACAACTGAAAGAATCGATGGTACGCGCGTTCGATAGAAATCATGCGCGAGATACGCGTCGTGACGAAACGTCCATGGCGGCGCTCGTCGTCCATTTCCGTCGGCTGCTACAAACTTCACCACATAGCACGCTCCTAGCCAACCATCATCCCGAATGACAACGTCCTCTCCCCCGATTTGTTGAAAACGAGAGGAGGAGCCTATTGTTTCAACAAATCGGGGGCGAGGACGTTGTCATTCGGGATGATGGTTCGCTAGGAGCGTGCTATGTGGAGAAGTTCATGTTTAAGAGTGTACGGATACCATGCGTGAACCCGAGCAGGATAGCGCATGCGCTCGGCTGTATGTGAAAAGGGTCGGCGGAAAAAAAAATATCGCTAGGTTTCAAGTGCTATTTTCTAACGCTCTCGAGCAAAGCGCCGTGTGTCATATGTGAGGATAGATGACCTTGTGATACTATTGACGTATCAACTAAGTCATGGCTGTAATGTGCCTCTACAGGGTGTCCCAGAAAACGTGTAATTGAATAATAATAATAATAATAATAATAAAAGAACTACACCACCTAGAATCATGCGATCAACGGCATTTGTTCTTACTCCGTTATTGCCACCTCCTGATGTGAATGTCGTGTAACGTGAGTTTAAGTATTCAGTAAGTCAGAAATTTGCCAAGTAGAGGTCACGTTTTTACCCCACCAATGTGAAGGTCGTGCCTACTTTACTCAAATTAATGATAACTGGCAGGGCAATTCAGGGGCTATCCCATCAGAAGAAATAGCCAAGCATCGTGCTCTACGGAGCTACCGCACGAGAAATTTTTCAGCGCAATCTTTGGAGACCGAAGGACGTTGAAAACCCAACCCACACTGGCATCGCAGAAAGAGATAACACACAGGCATAGCTTATCGCGTCCGGCTTTCGCTGGGATAATGCTTTCCCTCTTCCTGTTTAAGCAACTGTCACTTTCTCTACTATCACTCTGTGGGATGGCTTTGGAACCTCCTTTCGTCGGACAGACAGCAATTGCGCTCAATAGAGACATCGTACGCTGTCGCTTTTGCGTACGTAAGGGATAGCATTGATGGTTCTGCGCATGCCCACAACAGAAAGAGAGCTGAACCACCAACGCTATCCTTTACGTACGCTATCGCCTTAGCGTACGACTCTCTAATAAGTCGTAGCGTGTTATACGGCCCGGTGCTCAGTGAAGCCTGGTGTTCGGCTATTTTTTCCGATGGGATAGCTCGTGAATATCACTGTCAATTATCGTGAATTTGAGTGAAATCAGCACGTTTTCATGTTGATGTGGTAAAAAAGTGACCTGTACATGGCAGGTTTCCGAGTTCAGTTCGCATAAATTTACATATAAACTTACGACGTGTGACATTCACATCAGCAGGTGGGAAAAACCACGTAAGAAGAAATGCCGTTGACCGCATGATTCTAGGTGAGGTAGTTTTTCTTTTTATTATGATTCAACGACACGTTTTCTGGGACACCCTGTATATGATTAGACAAGTCACATCAAGTCAAGTCACTTGAGAAAGCCGTTTCACCGAGTTCTGTCATTTCGTCAGGAGCGTTTTAGTTCCTTACAGTAGCACTAAGCAGCTCCACGAATCCGCATTCTGCCATTGTTATGCCGTATGAAAGAACGTGGCTCACGATATCCAATTTTCAAATTTGTTTACTTCTAGCAGGCGTTTTTATCACGAAACAACGCCATTCTAAGAGCATAATCTGCGCGAGTCTCTCCTTCCTACTCAGAGCGCCTTACGTCACTCGTCTCGCACGTAGGGTTGCCACCAGGCTGGTATTATACCGCCACGGCCGGTTATTTGCTCGCTCTGCCGGTTGCCGGTAGGAAGATGATACCGGCAGCCTTTTGCCGGTATTTGTGGCTCAACACCTTTCATAGGGGCTTTTACAGGGTTTTCCTTTCAACATTCCACTACAGCTTGAATAAATCTGGAGCACAGACCCAACTCCGTAGTCACCAGTCGTTTTCTTAGTTATTATTATTATCATTGTTGTCTTGAGCGAGTACGCTGGTTCCTTCTTTCTCTCTCTCGGTATACTCCCCACCCCTCACCCACTTTTCCTTTCCCACGAACATTTCCTCATTTCCCTCTATTCCACCTCCTCTCCCTCCGCCGGTATTTTTCACTACGAAAGGTGGCAACCCTACTCGCACGTGTAGCAAAGCTGCATTCCAGTCACTGGAGATGGGGGAGGTTTCGGGCTCCTAGCCAATAGCGGGCCTCGTTGATACAAGCAGTGGCGTGCGGGGAGAACCTGTTGTGGGAAAATCGCTATGACCTTCGCGGAGCAATGCAGCGATGAAAACATAGGGCGCACATGAAATGGAGTATTGTGGGCTTCTGTTACCTTTTGATGTGGCTACCATGGGATTGACAAGTGTACATATGTTTGGAATTGACCTCACTTACCGATATTACAACAAAATCAACGTATAGGCGTCCCGCATTTTGGATCGTCGATGGTGCGCGACGTTAAAATGACGTGTGGCTATTGTCGTCAGGGCATCGCAGGGCGGAGCATGATCACGAAAGAGTGCAGTGCATATTCGGTCGGTTTGGACCCATTATTTACTTTTTCGAGACAAAAATGTTTGCTAAATGTCACTGTATAGGAAACGAATCACACTGCATTAGAAAAAAGTGCACCTTTGCATGCCCGTTTATTGCCCGTCTAAAGATGAGATCAGTTGTTTCACAAGAACCCTCAAAACTCTATTGACGTTGAGCAATAAAAAGTTGATTCACACCGCTGATCTGCGAGAAATGTGTGTGATGTCGTTCGCTTCTGTGTCACAGAACCAGATCACAACCGGAAGAGCAGCTCCCGTGATATAGTGGGAAGGATGATCGCTTTCCACACCGAGGCTGGGAGGTGACGCGGGTTCAAATCGCCGCACTGGCTGTGCTGTTTGGGGTTTTCCTTGAGTTTTCCCGCAGGCTTTCCAGACGAATGTCACTACAGTTCCTCCTGAAGTCGGCCTAGGACGCATACTAACCCCCTGTCCCCCACTACTTCCTGCTGTCCTCTCCCCATCTCTCTACAGCTGTACGCCGCTCATATAGCCGCGGTTGCTTCGGGGTGCTCACACGACATTAAAAACAAACAAAAGACTGCGTCCTCTCACTGTTTACCCTGCGACATACCAAAGCAGATCCAAAGTCAAAATGAAAGAAACTACATTAGAAGCGACATAAACTGCCTCTCTAATGGAAAATCTAATGTGAATCAAGCGAGGAAACATTTAGTGAGAGACATACGTTGTGCATCGGTTTTCAACGAGCATTCGAGAATTTCGACGCTTAGGCAAATCGCGCCAGCGCTATACAGCATCATACATGCTGCAACCAGATCGCAGTTGGGTGATTCCATCTTAACTCAGGCAGGGTGGCCCGAACACCATCACCGATTTCATTTGTAAGAATATACTTTGTACCGTAATACGCATACAGAGAAGAGCACTAAATATTTTTGCTCTATGTGTTGTGGTCCGCCAGAAAAAAAAAAAAAAAATCCCAAAGAATGTTACTCGGCGGCAGAGCTTTCTGACGGAGCGACTTTTATTCCTCGCCATTGGACGGTCCCAAACTATAGATTTTTTTGCGCTATATGTCAGGTGCAATGGCTTTCAGCGTGCCTAAACAGCACGGATCAATTCTATTTTGATATTCAATTAAAAAGCGCCAGAGTTGCAACAAAATTCATATTTTGCTCATATTTTGTCTTTGTGCTGTTCTCCTCCTACACATGCCAGCGAGATATGCGGTGCAATTACCATTGCACCGCATAGTCGGCACAGCACAGGCAATCCATACTGTTCTTGGTGTTCATGTCGGAAGCACAAGCCACCGACTCCCTGAACTTCACGTGAACGGCAACGGACAACGTGACGTGACGTGACGTGAACGGGGGGGAAACGAGTCAGAAGGACACGAAATATATTGCTACGACGGGATTTGCGGTAGGTCTGCATCCTGAGCTCTGCCATTCAAGGCGTGAGACGTCGGCAATAACAGACGCCACTAATGCTGTTGTTAATGCTCTGACGTGGTTCCCCCAGTCGAGATGTACATCGTGTGCTCCGCACCCCACGTATGTTGTGCGCTATACCGAGTTGTGCTGACTGAAATGGAACCTTCCGTTTTGCGGACACATGTAACTCATAGTTTGGGCCATATAACTGCAAAATATTATGGAAATCGGAGGTGGGGTTTTTGAGAAACGAGAGTCAAAAAGAAAAAAAAAAAGAAGAAACCCACTTTTGAGAGCATAGCTGTACTGTACACCGCCTTGCAGGAAGGGCACAAAGTACAGGCATGGAAATTTGACATAAATTTAAAGAGCACGGTTCAACCTAGACACCGGTACCTCATATATCTCGATGGCGGGTATAGGAGGAGTACCGCGCAAAGACAAATATGAGCAAAATGTGAATTTTGTTGCAACATTGGCGATTTTTAATTGAAAATCAAAATAGAATTGACTCGTGCTCTTTACGCACGCTGAAAGCCGTTGTACCTGACATATTGCGCAAAAAAATCTGTAGTTTGGGACCGTCCGCAGGCGAGGAATAAAATCGCAAAGTCGCTCCGTCAGAAAGCTCCGCCGCCGAGGCAATTTCTTTGGGATTCCTTTCTTTTTATTTTTTTTCTGCCGGACCACAACACGTAGACCCAAAATATTTATTGCTCCTCTGTGCATGCGTGTTGCGGTACAACATATATTTTTTCAAAGGATATCGGTGGTGGTGTCCGGACCGCCCTGCCTGAGTTAAAATGGAATCACCCACTTTACAATAACATTTCCTTCCGCTATTGCTTGCGCTATTTGTGCGGTTAGAATATGGAATGATGCAATATTGTTGGATTGTGTTCCGCTTATTAAAAAGAGAGCGCGAAAGTAGGCTTTAATAATTCCAATGACATTGAGTAAAAACAAGTTAATGATTTCCGTTGTTAAAATAAATTTACTTTTAGTAGAACGGTCACCTGTCACTCATTTCCGCAGCTCGTGGCACATGCGCCGCTAATATTTTTCTTTAGGTGATGTTCCATACTCGCTGGTAGTTACAATACGTGCCTTCCACATATGGAAGCAGGATTTACCGCACCGTAATACGCGTATAAGAGTTGGCTACAAGTAAAGCGTACCAGATCCCTCAAAAAGGGTGCGACGATGGCGGCGGTGAGGGACACGATGGAGCAGGTACCGACGCCGACGTTCCGAACCAAAGTGGGATAGATTTCTACCGTGTAGACGATTAGGATCCCGAAACTTGCTGTGATGAGAAATTTTCCTAACATTGCAAAAGACGTCCTGAGCCAAGACAAGTCTGAAATGAAAGAAACAATCGGATCAGAGCAAATGTTTAAAGCACTTTGAGACATCACTGCTCATACGAAAGGATTCTAACTACGGATACACCCCTAACAGGGAAGACAATACCACACTTAACCACAATAATTTATTGTGGTTAATACTTCAAATTATTTATTCAAATTTTATTCAAATAATTTATTTTACTGCGTACAAGCTTTGGCGTAGAGTCTACGCATTGAAAACGCAAGGGATATGTAGCAGAGTCTAGAGAGAGAGAGAGAGAGAGGTGGAACCTACAAAGATGAGGATTGTATCTCATTACGGCCGAAGTCTCATTACGGCCGATGTCTCAATACGGCCGAAAGTCTCAATACGGCCGATAATCCTTTAATCCCCAAGTGTCTCATTACGGCCAAAGTCTCAATACGGCCGAAGGCAGTCTCATTACGGCCGAAGATGTCTCATAACGGCCAGATGTCAAAATGTGTATTGTAACCTGCATTGATATGCAATGTCGCAGCCAGGTATGGATATATATTCAGCAGGGTATAAGCCATGCACTGTGCCCTTAGGGCCCTTATCATATTTATATACACATATTGCGAGACAAACGGTATGTTATCATACCACAGCACAATGCAACATATTGTGTAATGTGTACTCCCACAAGCTAGTGTAGGCTGTGAAGCAGGCTACTATGTGGAGTTAGCTACTTGTAGAGAGCTAGATGAATATTGGCTTTGTTGTGACGCTTTTGGAGCCATCCGACAGTCATTGGCCATGACAGAGCACCTATCTCAGTCGATGTCAGTTTATTTCCATTCGCCTTACAATGATACAATTCTTGCTTCTGGAATGAGTAAACCTGCAAGAAGCGATGAGCAACCATGAATAGGCTAGAATATTAAAAAAAACAACAACAAGCATTTGTCTCTACATGGCTCATTTTAATGTGCACAAGCTGCACACGTGTTGATACGTGTCTGCTATTTCATACAAGGTTAACATAAATATTCATTTAGACAAAAGAATGACAAGCCTTAAAAATGTGACTTCCCGGTAAACACAGAGCATGACCATGATATGAATATAGGTTCAGTAGTTCATTCCCTTAATGGAAACATGTGAATATCAAATAGTAATACATTACAATTCATGAAATGATGCATGCATAACTTTCCATTTCTGGTTTCTTTTTTATAAAAGTAGTGCACGAATTAACATTCGTGCACTACTACAAAATTTCTCACTTCACAACAGAACCTTATGATGATCTTAACAGCTCACCTCTTCGCCAGGACTCCCTGGGCAGCAACATCCTATTAGCCATGTTGTTGTTTTTCTTTTCCGGAATCCTTCGTGCAGCCACATACCATGCCTGGAATGGAAAACCAGCTATAAATAACAATGTATTTGAATGACTTCCTCTTGAAGTATTTATTCTAATCAGATATGCTTTGTGCCTACTATGGTGCGCGAAGGCACATAAGTACAACATTTGCAGACGTTCGACGTAAGCAGTTCTTGGAGATCAATTCAAGTACGCCGACTTGCGCTTTTATTTTTGAAGAAATACGACGACAAATTTTAACAAATGAAATATGGCTCACAATGATACGAGTAAATGCTGCTGTACGGTGATGCATTATCGGTATCTTATCGTCTTCGAATAAATTTGTTGTTCCTAAACGCGCAACCAACTAGAAACGGCGCAAACCTACGAACGGATACCGAGTTACATCTATTACAGGCACTTCAGCTGTTTTGATTAATTTAAATTACTCTTATGAGAATCCAACTATGTGTGGACAGCACACTACTAAGACAGGCAATCTACGAAAGCATTACTCACCAGAATTCCTGCTTGACTTGGTCTTGGTCAACACTGCGCGATATACGTTGGGGCTGTGGCGATTCATTCAACTCGATTTTTACCGGAACAACAGGCGCTGCTCGAAAGACAACGACGGAAAATAGAGAGCCGCTATAAAGTCCGCTAATTTGCACATTACAGCACTACAAAGCGATATATGAACACATCGTAAACAGCAATCACTCGCTCACACACACAAGAAACGAGGTACCCAACGTTGCTAGACACCATCCGAACTCCGAAGTGAGAGTAGCAAAACAACAAGATATCAAAACACGAAAGGAAGAGTATTGATCCCCCCTCCTTCTATAGCATGCGAAACGTGATTTGCGCTGAGATGAACATATATGTTCATGACGCGAGTAATTTTCACTTTTCACTGATCCAAAGGAGGTCACGTGGGATTGCTTGAAAATGGCGAAACGAAACTTGTGAATCGTGCATTTGCTCTTCTTGGTAGCTGCCAGAAAATCGAATCAAGCTTATGGGACACTGGATTACAGGTATGTTGGCATCTTTTTCATTCCTGCATATCATTTCACATTACACTATACGTGAATACATGGTGTCATGTCATGGGTGTCATGTCTCACGATGCTGGGGAAGTAATTGCATGGGGAAGTGTGCATGGTTGTAGACTTTTAATTTTTGATCGCGTAATCGAAATATCAGCACCTTTCGCATTGTGGCTTGCATGTGACGAACCAAGTGCTGTTCCCTTACTAGCGCTTCCTACAAACCACAAAACGAAACATGTGGGAATGTATATTTTTGATTACTCATATGTAACAAGAAAATGTATCGTTTTCAGGTTGCTGCCACTACTCCATGTGCCCGCAATTGTCTTGCGTGTATGATTACACTAACGGCGTCGCCCACCACGGCGGAAGTGTTTTGCGTACACGCGTTTCAGCATGAAGCCTGCACGTAACATCTGATGTTTACCCTTCGGATATTCTGAATTTACATATTGTAGCTTAGAAGAATTCCGAATGCCCAGAGTGACACACACTTTTAACATTGTGACATCAGTGCAATGGCATAAGCTCTAATGTAGTGCCCCACGAAAATGAACAAGGGGTAGTGGTTTATCCAGAATCCCAAGCACGAGAAGGGTGTTGGAAAAAATTTTTGGAATAGTTACGTCATTACAGCTTAACATATCATTACAGACATATCTGAAGCTGAAATCGCAAGGGCACCCCCTGTAGGGGGTGCACAGGCAAAAAAGTTAGGGGGGGGGTCTGGATAAAGCACTGACGAGGGGGACTCCTCCACCCCATGTCAAGCCTCATAAAACACCTCCTGAAATAGTTTCCTGGCTATGCAGCTGCATTATTATGACGTAATTGTCATTGTTGTCCATAATTCTTGAATATGTTTCGAATATATGAAAAAAAAAGTCTGCTTGACAGCATATGTCTTATAGTCATCACCAAACAAGAGCATATGTCATTTTGTTCAGTGGCTTATGTACTTTTTTGTAAATTTCAGGTGGACGTAAATTGTAGAAGGCAGCTAGTGGGGGAGAAGATCATGGTCATAGGTCATGTGACTCCTGGAGCTCCCAGTGGGCTCCCTTGTGGAGTACTTTTCAGAACACACACACATACAGTTTGCTCACAGAACCAACGAGTAGGATGTTGCTTGAATACTGAGAGAAAATGGCGTAACACATACAAATATCGTGTGACACATATGACAATAAAAACATTTTTCACGAGGGATGCATGAAACACTGTCGCAATATTGTGTGCATGAACCATTGTGTGTGACACAAGCCGTGGGGGCACACCGCCTCGGACACATTTTGGGAAGCATAAAACACAGTATATACAGAGCTAGTATGGTGGATGCTTCTTTTTTCTTTTTGGCCGTTATGAGACATCTTCGGCCGTAATGAGACTACCTTCGGCCGTATTGAGACTTTGGCCGTAACGAGACACTTGGGGATTAAAGGATTTTCGGCCGTAATGAGACTTTCGGCCGTAATGAGACTTCGGCCGTAATGAGACTCGGGCCGTAATGAGATGTTACCAAGATGAGGAGTTGTCCCGCAGCAGAGGAGGGAAAAGGAAGGTCAAGGCTAAGCAATTGGACGAAAAAGGAGGAATACATTGTACAGTACTAAAGGGGATCGGTTTAGGCGGTCAAGTGATCGATACACACGTGGTCTCCAGAAGTGGGTTAAAAATAGGTCAAAAGCTTTTATGTATAGACCGTTTTCTCGATAAATCTCTGGGCGCCGCCATATTGAGGTCACGTGATCTTCCCACATAATCTTCCCCTTATAACACACACACACAAAAACGTTTTTCTGGGACCTTTATCAGTGCAATGCCATATAGTTTCGCACTATGTACGGTGCTTGTTCTGTCGTATGTTTGTTTAACAAATACATTTCGCACTAAAACGAGCATGGCAATACGTAACAAGAGAACACGTAAGAGAATACGTAACAAGAATGACGTCGCCCTTTTTATTTTTCAATCAAACTTTCGTTTCGGCAGGGAACAACGCGAGTCTTACCTCATTTTCAAGTTAAAATCAACAATTAACGGAGATCCTGATGCAATATCCACAATAAGAAGCCTTATCACCTAGACATCGATACCCCACTTCGCCTTTCTTCCCTTTCAGTTCCCTTTCTAAGCAGCACCCACCCTGCCCTGGAATTTCCCGATAACCCGGACAACGATCCACGGATGATGACCTCACTCCTCGGAGAAAATTCCTGAAGCTGACGACCGCCACGTGGCGCACCTTTTCCAACCGTGACGTCACTTGAAGAACCTACTTAAGCCATGTGCTACATTCCCAACACTTTAGTCCTGACGAAGACAGTGCCACTGTCGAAACGTCGACCGTTCTTTTAAACGTTTCATAGTGTATTATAATCTGTGTGTTAGATTACCCACTAAATAAACTATTTTTTGTTAACTTTCCTGTAATCTGTCGTCCACGTCTTATTATTTTATTTATATATATATATATATAATTGCGGAGGAAAAAGACTCGGACAACATATTTTAGGGACGTTAGGAACACTTGTTTAGGTAATAGGGAGATATTAAAAGTTAAATGAAAAAGGGTCGACGTTTCGACAGTGGCGCTGTCTTCGTCAGGACGTCATGATTATACAGGGTGTTTCCCTTTATCTGCAACAAATTGTGTTATCACTTTATGTTTCTAGCGGACGGCCGAGGTGAAATACTTCGGTCTATAGCACGCGCTGAGATTACTTTAGTGCTTCATTAGTGGTTCGAGAGGATCATGTGCTGATCAGGCTTTAATATTGCAATTGCAATTTACTCCTTAAAGTCCATAATTAAAAAGTTGATTAAAATATATCTGTTAATTAGTACACTAATTAAGCAAGAAATTGGTTTCCTAGTAGCAGCCCCGTCGAGTAATCCAATGACAAATGTAAAACCGCCCTAAGGCAACTCCCCTTTTTATGAAAATTTGTTGCAAATAAAAGAAAACACCGCGTATACATGTGTGTATAATATGATAAAATAGAACAAAAGCAAGCGAGCTGGTGGCATATATCCATGATGAAAACCAAGGGACTGAAGGAACAAAAGCGACTCTTGTACGTGTGTGTCCCTTTTTGCTCCCTAGGTCTCGGAGTTTTCGTCATAGAAAATAGATGTTCGTCAGGGAGCATGGCTAGTTATTCAGCGTGTACAACATACAAAAGAAGTCAGAATAAAGAATACTCACCCCCTGTGAAAGGAATTGAGAGGCCGCACGCAGCGCCAGCTAGGATCATGGATAATGATTGACTTTTCCTACGACCAGTTTTCTGAACTGCAAGAATGGAGAATGCGTAGGCAGGAAACTCCACGGCCCCAGCAACAGCGAAGTTGAGGAATGGATCGCCGGCCAAGTCGCTCGTGCTCAGGGAAGTGGCGAAGTAGGTGAAAGACGCTACGTACCTAGCAAAAGATTACAACGACTAAGAGTTGTCAACTGCGCTTCGTAGAGAAAAAAAAATGTTAGCGCTGGCCGCTCCTAAAACGACTCGCGTTTGTAAAATAATCGAAAGTTTAATGACAAAGCTGAAATGGTAAATTAATAATTAAAGATAAAGATTAAAACTGAAGAAGTAAGAGCGCAGTGCGGCAGTGCGAAACAACAGGTTTAATGTGGGAGCGAACAGCGAAGGTAGAATGAGTGCGCGAGAAACAGTGCTCATGCGCCACAAGGCTGTTGTCGCCCTCTTCTAACACCCCCCCCTCGACAACTAATGCTCAAAGAGACCCATGTGCTCCCTCAGAAGCAGTAGTCGCGGGATGGGTTTGGTTAATGCGTCGGCGACCATCCTGGCTGTTTCGCAGTATTGCAGGTGTATGACTCCGCGTTGGACCAAATCTCTGAGATGGTGATGTCGCACGTCAATGTGTTTTGTTCGCGCGCTGTGTCCCTCGCGAAGTGCAAGTTTGATGCAGCCTTGGTTGTCCTCGTAAAGGCAGGTCGGCTGATGTTGGTCATAATCAAAAACTTGTATGAGCTGTCGCAGCCACAAAACTTCTTGTGACGCGTGTGCCGCTGCGACATATTCAGCCTCTGTAGATGACAATGCTACAGACATCTGTTTCCTCGTGGACCAGGAGACGGGACTTCCTCCCAGCTGGACGAAGTACCCGCTAGTCGCAGGACACATCTCCTGCCCAATCCGCATCCACGTAGCATACCTGGCTGAGCGGAGAGCTTCAGCTTTAATCTTCTGGTGTACTTCAAGTAACGTAATAGCTTTTTCACGGCATTCCAGTCTAGCTGGCGTGGCTTACTCACGCGACGACAAAGAATTCCGATGGCACAAGCAATGTCCGGTCGCGTAGTTGTGCTCAAGTACAGCAGCTCCCCGACACCCTGTCAAAAAATGCTGGTATGCCTTTATACCAGACGGATTACCGTCCTGGTATAGCCTCCACAAACCAGCAACACCAGCATACCTGTAGTACCAGCTCAACCGTCTGGTACCACTCATGTCAGCACGTCTGATTAGCATCCTGGTATAGCCTCCGGATACCAGCTACACCAGTGTACCTGTAATACCAGCTACTGACTGGTATCACGACATCAGTAATATGTTATACTGCGTCAGTGGATGATACATTAGTCCACATGCATTGTTTGTGCATTGTTGAGTGGAGATGGTGAGCACACATGTACGAGTTTGCATAGTTTATTTTGTGGTTATATGGTTACATGGCTTGCCTTTGACTAAATGCTTTTTCTTTGTACTTTGAGTTTCGCTCGTTGCCTCATGGCTCCCCCAGTTATGGTGGGAAATAAATGATTTATTATGCCACGTGTTTCAGAACAGTCCCTCAGCTGAATCATTTGTAAACAGGTGGCGAAATACTGAAGAACTCTTTTTGGTACAGGCTCTTGGGGTATCAGCCATATCCCAGTAGCAAGTAGGTCAGTTGCATACAGTCATTAATTAGATAAATATCCAGACATGTAAATGTTACTTTGCATACTTTCTTAACTACTGTCTTATGTATCGGGACCTTGAGGAAAACATACTGCAAGAAAAACACGTAGACACATTTTCTAGTAATTAGAATGTTTTGGTTTACATATTTCTTTCATGGAGCAGTGCATTAATGTCCATTTTGTATCAGCTGCCTGGCTGGCGCTTTCGTGTTCATCCGCTAGGATGGCACATTGGGGTGACAGAGGATAAGGAACAGGCGCAAGACCGCAACAGACGCCTTGGTATTGCTTCTCTATGGAACGAGTGCTGCCAGTACTGTTCACCAGTTTCATTGAGGAGGAATACCAAAGCACCTGATGCGGTTTTCCTAATCTCCCGCTGCGCCAGTGAGCAATCCAGATGGATGAAGACAAAGTTGACAGCAGCATAGCTGACTCAGAGAGCGCATCCATGCATTGCTCCGCACAAGAAATATGTAAATCGTAACAAATTAATTCATTGAAAAGGTGCAGTGTCAACAAGTTTTTTTTCCATCTGGATATTTTCACAAAAGGTCCCGATACATAAAACACAGGTCCTCTAAGCATGCGAAGTAATAATTAAAAGTTAGGATGTTTATTTAATTACTAAAGGTATGTGACTGAGCTGCTCCCTACTCAGCCTATGGCTAATGTTCCAAGGATCTTTACCAAAAATAAAGTCTTTGATGGCACCACCTGTTTGCAAATTATTCAGTAAGTGGACCTTCATGAAACAGCCAGTATATGAAAAGTAATGCACGGGTGCTCCCGCTTTTCATTGTTCGTAGCGTTACTTGGCATTTCTGGTGATATCGGACAGCAGGTTCCGTAGATATTTCTTCATTTGTCCGAGTCTTTGTTCGGAACTGTGCGAAGGGTCACCATGACGTTTTATATATTCGTGGTAGGCACCTGCGAAAGAGAAAACATCGGTATTCAAAAGAACACTTGACTGGAGAGATTGTCCTTTGTATGCACAATATTATTATTAAGAGTGCAGACCACAGCCAGTTTTAAGCAAAATGAGCTTGTTGGCCATTCTAGTCAAAACCAGCGAGAGGTGTAGTTTGACCCTCCTAGATTTTGCTGATAAAAATGTATCTGTTTCCTGGGGAGTACGTATGCATAGTACTTGCGTGCTTGAACATGGATGTCACAAAATACATCTAGCTTACCAAAGCGCACATGGAAAGTGAATAAACCTGGTGACTTAGTGAGAGCTAAAGAACACGGCTCATTTTGGTGTCCGCGTGATATAATTTTTTAAACAACTTTTGCACCACATTGACAATGACATAGTAATACAGTTGCCAACCGACTTTTCGGACATGCTCGATTACAGTCGCCCACCGTTAATTTGGACCCTAATTATTCAGACTTTGCAATAGTTCAGACAAAATCCTGGACTCAATCAATAGCCCCCATAGAACCAATGCATTTCAGCTTCCAATAATTCGGACCGTTTTCAGGGCCACGGCTCGATAATTCAGACGGACTTTGGCAGACTTTTCCTACTTTTTGTGAAAATCCACGCTCCTAAATTCAAAATCGGAACCTCGAGCTTCCGACTCCCTCTCGCCGCCGGGCTGCCCCTCCAGTAGCTCCCTCGAGCGCCGCCTGAGGGGAGGAGAAGCGTGCGCCCGTGCGAAGTTCGCGTTCATGTGATCGACATTGCTGTTTAGACGTTTAGACGTCGGCGAACCTCCGTCAACTGCGCAGATCCTCGCGGCCATCGATACGCTCGGACGAGTTTATTCCGACAGATGTGACATTATCAGAAATGCAGCGTGATGTTCTGTCTCGTGCGCGCGCCGCTAGGCAGACGCGTACCGACACATTCTTCCGTCCCATGTAAATTTTTTGTAATAAACGCCAGTGTGAGAGTGGATTTTTATGATTAACTACTTATTCGGACAAATCCTGTGACCATTAGAAGTCCGAATTAATGGTCAGCGACTGTATTCGGACTCGTTCACGGAACCGCCGCGGGTCCCATAGAGTTGATGTATAAAAACGTCAAAAATTTCGGATGCCGTGCAACTCCGTCGCTGGATATTTCGGACTCTGTTTGCCCAACCAGCGAATTTCTCTCTTGGGGTGACTGAAAAACATTGGTACCATCTGAAATTCGTATCAAAAGACATAACCAACTAAAATATTGAGGCAAAAAATATGCAG
The DNA here is from genome assembly GCF_037126465.1 of Ornithodoros turicata. Lineage (NCBI taxonomy): Eukaryota > Metazoa > Arthropoda > Arachnida > Ixodida > Argasidae > Ornithodoros > Ornithodoros turicata. The sequence continues at coordinate 21,174 of NW_026999376.1, read as the reverse complement.
TGATGACTGTTCATTTTCCATTCCTCTGAGTAGAAGAGGTCTGTCATAACGCTTTTGAGTCTTCGGTTTTGGCCAACGGCTCAGCACGTGCTGGCCGCCAGCAATCACGCGACAGCGCTGTAAACAGAGCTTCACGTAATGCACGCATGCGTTAGGTGAAGCAGACGTGCGGACTTCATGACGGCAGTGCCTCTGACAATGTACACTGCCGAAATAGAAGCTGATGTTATCAGGCAGAGTGGAAGTGCGTTAGGAAAGCATCGACAAATTTGTCCATCTTACTAGGGCTTAGTAAAGTTTATTTTGAAGCGAAATTCGTTTTTTCGTACTGCTCGATTATTCGGACTTTTGCGCGATCCCCGCGGAGTCCGAAAAATCGGAAGGAGACTATGCTAAATATTAGCTTGAGTCAGCCAATGAGATGGCGCTTCAACGACGAAAAGTATTAAAACGTAATCTAAGCGCATTTGCTCTTAACGTCAGTTGCTGTTCACATCAGGCGCTGTTTTTCTATCGTTAGGTGAGAATGTGATATGTGTTCCACCTTATATGCGAAAGCATCACTTGATTTTCAGTTTGATCATGAACGGTCATGAATGTAAATCTAGTGCTGTGTGACAGGTGTCTAGTGCCGGTAGAAATGTTGCCTCACCTGCCATTGCTCTCATTTTGACAGGTGTAAGAGCTTTCCTGGCGGTAGCTCCTTCTTTCAAAAGTCTCCTGCACGCCTCTCCGGTTACACTTCTGTTTTGTAGTTGCTCGGTAGTCAAAGGAGGCGGGCCATTTCGCGGCAGAATCTTGAATCACCAGAAGCCCCCATGACCCATTCAAACTTGTCCTTTGGGACCAATACACCTTCCTCTAGCACCATCTGCAATAACGAAATAATGTTGGTCCCCAACTAGTAAATCAGATATCAAAACGTAAAAGCACCAGAACAACTCTTCACCAACTGTGCAACTCTTCACCAACTGTATCTGGATGGGGCTCACGTGAAACCTCACTATATTGCAAAAGAGAACTCTCAAACTAAGCGAAAGAACAATGCAGAAGTGCCCTTAAAGGAGCACTAAACAGCTTCACGAATATTCTTCAATTATTATACTCTATGAGAAAATGTGGCGATATCCAATAGGCGATTCAGATATTGCTCTTGTGCTCCGCACGGGGCCCTCTGTCGCCCAAGTCATGCGCATCGCGCAATGCGTCATGGGAAATGGTTTGCATTCGTGCTTGCCTGCCTGTTGCTCGAAGGAAGAAGGGAAAACCGAAACTGTTTGCGCTCTTCTTCTTCTGTCTGACTCATGAAAACTAAATCCCAAGATGCAATGGGGCATTCGCGACACGGCGCTCCCTGTCGGGCCATCCACGCAATTTCTGAAATTGTCTATTATGAAGATAATTTACCTCTAGAGTGTCTTTACCACAAAACAATGCCATTCAAAGAGCATAGTCCGTGCGAGTCTCTCCTTCCTACTCTGACAGCACCTACGTCACACATCTCACACCTGTAGCAAAACTGCATACCAGTGGGGATGGGGAAATTTCGGACTCGTAGCAAATGACAGCCTTGTTGCACAAGCAGCGGTGTGCAGGAGAACCGGTTGTGGAAACATCACTGTGACCTCAAGGACCAATACAGTGCTGAAAGCACAGTGCGCACATGAAATGGAATATTGCAGGCTTTTGGTACTTTTTGATCTGGCTATGTTGGGATTGACAAGCGGAAATATGTTTAGAATTGACCTCGCTTTCCGTTATTACAACGAAAATCAATGTACAGTCGTCTCACCTTTTGGTTGACGGTGCGCGACGTCAAAATGACGTGTGCCTATTGCCGCTATGGCTTCGCAAGGCTGGGCATGAGCACGAAAGAGTGCAGTCAACATTCAGTCAGTCCAGAGCCATTATTTACTTTTTTGCAACAAAATTTTGTGCTAAGCGTCACTGTAGGAAACGAATCACACTGCATTAGGAAAAAGTGCACCTGCATACTTGTTTATTGCCCTTTAATCCGCTTTAGCTGGGAGAAGTACATGCAGGGTGTCTCACGTAAACCATTACGAACTGTTGAAAAAAGCTGCATAAGAGGTAGCCGTGTTAAAAGGTGCCAGAGCCCATAGTCGGCATTTATTTTATGCCAATTAGCAAATTAAAATTAGATAACTCTTAATTACGTAGTGGTTTGGGAGCCAAAGCGTCAATGTACAGGTCCCAGAGTAATCCGAGATATTTTTCAACAAAGCGCCCTGAACATGATGCCCCTTAAATAATCCTAGAAAAAAAAAAAAAAAAGGCGAGACTATAAAACAGCACTGCATGGCTGCCTTCTCGGATGTCCGATGTGCGTCACTCTTAGATTGGCACCATGAGTGCTTGAGCAAAGACATCATCCACCTTCATTAACTAACTAGCACAAAATAAAATACTGCAATCAGCTTCGGTAAAATGCAGTTTGTTTCATCCATACATATAGCTTCATTTTTTTAAAGCCTGGTGGACAGTTACCTTGGATGTGCTACATACAGGGTTTTCCTTTATCCTTCGATTTATTATATAAAAAGTGCAAAGCAGGGAAGATGCCATTTGTGCATGTAGGTTATGCTGTTGGACAGCTTTTGTACCTACCAGACGATTAATCAGCTGAAATTAATCAATTCATAAATTAATCGCTTTATAAGAAATACCGATTGGCAAAATGCAATTTTGTTTTTAGAGTGAGCTTAGTGAAAATGACGAATGACAGAGAATCCAGCAAACTGGCATGAAATATAGAGGGAAATGCTGAAGGATGAAAGCAGCTGCAATTCCGAACAGACTGTCATTCTTCTGGACACAGAAGAACACTCCATTCAAATACTGGTGGCTGTGTCCCATTTCTTATAATGATCCAAATGAGTCAGCTGGGCAAAAAGCACTTGCTATGGAAAAAATATGGTGACCCACTTTCAAAGTGGAGGTTGTAATTCCTGCACCAGCTCTGTGGAAAGGCATTGCAGATCACAGTTGAAGAAACAGTTAGGTTCTAGCTGTGGACGCAAAGAAAGTTTTTGAATGAAGTTTTCTTACGTGGTCTCCTGCTGTGGACGGTGGAGTACTCGGTAGCTGTACAACTCCCCTTCGTCCTCCTCCGGCAGGTTGGTGCCCACCATTCGGAGCCGGTGCTGACAGATTCACCGGTCCCTTTTTTAGAAAAGATACAGTGAGCTTTCAGACTCAGCTATGTCACACCGAGGAAAAGTTTCGTCAAATAATCCAGGTCCTTTTTCCTTGATCCTCAGATACACACAACTTGAACACACTTGAAAACTACACTTTTGTGCTACAAGGGTGAGGACATTTTAGGCACATGAGCAGACAGAGTTCAGATGCATGACTGAATTAAAACCGGAGCACGAAACACGGACACTAACACACCGACGACACTTGCTCCACTATCAACAGATTTTTTAATGGCAGCAATTCTTAAATAAGAGTTGCCGAGGGGAAAGGGGAAAACCCAAACAAGTCACTTTTCATGCCTACATCTGCCTTCTAGATGCTTAAATTCTTCACGTGTCAGTGCCACTGACGGTTCGCTGACACAATTACGTTTGCCCAATCTCTCGATTAAAACGGCTTCAAACAATTCCCTTTCAGTTTTTGTTTTGAACCTACCCTTTATCTGTGGTTTTGTAAAATCGGGTGTGCAACCACACTGAAAGGAATTGTTTGAAGCCTTTTTAATCGAGAGATGGGCAAATGTAATTGTGTCAGCGAACCGTCAGTGGCACTGACACGTGAAGATTTAAGCATCTAGAAGGCAGATGTAGGCATGAAAAGTGACTTGTTTGATTTTCCCCCTTTCCCCTCGGCACTCCTATTTAAGGATTGCTGACATTAAAAAATCTGTTGATAGTGGAGCAAGTGTCGTCTGTGTGTTCTTGTCAGTGTTTCGTGCTCCAGTTTTTAATTCAGTCATGTACCAACAGGCCCACTCTGCCATTTTTGATGATATCAGATGCAAAAATTCACATCACCCCTACGAAACACCGTTACTGAAAGTCGCACTTATGCCCACTTGTAGTTTGCAAGAGGACAAAAAGAATAAAACGTTTCCAGCAGTAGCAGCCATCATGGTCAGGACTATGGTCGTGGGACAGGAGGAAGCAAGTCAGATTTTTAAAGTTACCTATTATTCGCACTTCCCGAATGATCATAGAGAAATGAAGGAAATGCCTGATCCTCCCCCAGAATTCCAATCACGGACCAGCATATATGATAGGCATGTCCAGTTTACTGTATTTCGCATTCACAGAGTAATAACAAATATTCACAGTACTTTTACGAGCATGAACGATCATAAGGGCTGCATGCTTGACTGATGCAACCATATCTTAGAGCAAGACGAAAGTTGAAAAACAAATTGCATGCAGCGTAGCAGATACAAAGGAAACAACACACTCAGACGATGTTATCGCATTGGCCAGCCATTTTGGCAAGTTCTGCTTCCGGTTCATAAAAGGCAGGTAACTTCTTTTTACCTTAACTGATGTCTGCTTAGATTTTACATATACCAAGAGGCAATTTTGGAAACTAATGGTTTGTCTTGGCGCATTATGATCTTCGTCACTCATGTGCCACGAAAACCTGAATCATTATCATCGTCATCACAAACTAATGGTGAACTCAACTTGTTGCTGTGCAACACAGTGTAGTGCACTCGTGCAGGTTGAGCATAGGAACAAACGATAGCAATGTTAAGGACCGATTAAACCATTATGCATGTTGGGTTGCATGTGACATGCATGCTCGGTCCCATAAAGCTTTACTAGATGAAAACTAGCAGTGGCATTCGCCATAAGTGCCCTTCAGAGAAACTCAGTGAAAAGCTGAAAGCAAATGATCACTTCGTCACCTCTGAGTTGCTGCTGCTTGCAATTGTGACCTCTGTGTGTCCATACAGGTCACATCTGTGCTCATATTCTCCACTGTGGTCACATGTGTGATTGATTCTGCTTGGTGTAGGGAGGCTGTAGGAGTCACAGTATCCTTCTGGAACTATCCATGTAGTTCTTATGTTACAGGTGGTAAAACATAATAAGCACAGGGAATGAGACACTCTGCAAAATAAAACATTACTAATCACAAGCTTTCATGCAAAACCTGCACTTTCTCAGGTGAGAACAGACATAAACACATCTCTAAGGCACTGACACCGCATTATCTCTACAGAAATACACCTTCACAACACGGATAGAGCAGCATTTAGGAAACTGAGATGTAATGGCCAATCTCATTAAGCTCAGTCATACCTGTAATGCAGTGAACCCTCGTTAATATGACCCCTGGTTATCTGCCAAACTAGCTTTATGACAGTTTTTCTCGGGAACCGTTCCTCTGGCATGTAAATCCCCCTCGTTAATATGACAATCCGTTTATCGGACACTGACCAAGATTTTTGTCACAAATAGGGTCAAACACAGGCATTATCTTTCCGCTATTATGACCGTGTCAAATGACTCTAGGAGTAGCGCCCGGGAGAGGTTATCTCGTACCTCGCTCAAAGGGCGACACGTGTTAAAATAGGGCGTCAAGGTTTGGGATGTCCCATGAAATCGCTGACCTCGGGATTATGCTCATATCTCTTTTCGAACAACCGAAGTGCTTAAAAAGGCGGGGACCAGGTCACACTGTGCTGCTGCTTTCACGTCAGGTTGGCCGAAGCAAAGCCGAACAGGGATTTGGCAGTCGAAATGAAGGGCGGCGTTGCTCGAAGGAGGCAAGCGAAGTCCTACAGGTTGCGTTATTTTTTGAGCAGATAAAGGTCGATAACGTGTCCGCAATTGATGGTGCTATTGTCCATTTAGAAAAATTAATGACTGAAAATTGTTTGACGCAGTCACTGTTAACAGATTTTTCAGAGAATAAATCATAGTTACGGCGGCTTTTGTTGTGCGGAGCTGTGTGTCCGGTCCGTGGAGGGTGCGTTTCTCCTTAATATGACAATTCGCTTTATGACCAAAATCCACGGGAACGGCACTGGTCATAATAACGATGGTTCACTGTGCCCAAAACGCAATGACGGAGGATCCTCATCGCGCACAATCGTGATTAGGTAGCGATTGTGATCGTCTGCAGGTGCGGCCAGAGTGAATCTCGGCGACAGAGATGAACAACGCATACACTTGCGCCACGTTCGCAAAATTGACTACATTATTCAAGCAGGGTTGGCGCAGTAGCTTTCTTTTACCCTCGCCTTCTCGCTACTTGCACTGCTGGTCCCGGGCTAGCAAGACGGCACCGATGGCAGTGGCCCGCATGAAGAAAACAACATGGACAAACACCGAAATAGCATTTAGATTAATGTCCATTTATCTCAAGTAGACATCCTGAACCAACATTTTCTTTTAATTTGAAAGTAGCGGGTCCTGTCAGACCTCTCGCCAGACTGCGTCAAATGAAAGCCTCGATCACAAATGTGAAGTGTGTCCAGTGGGATTGCGCCGACCAGCGTTGCTGACCGATCCAGATTGTGTGTGACAGTGCATTTTGAGTATCAGCTTACATTACCTGGATAGACACATCCATCGAACTGGGCGGGGACACTGTAGAAGGCTCCTCAGTGACGAAGTCTTCAAGGTCACTTGCGAGGGGAACAGCACATTGAGCCCCTTTGCCATCTGCCAGGTGGTCAGTGAATGTGCTTGAGGTTGCGGAAACTATAATAAAAAAGGTCAGACATTCCTTAGGCACTATTTGCCTGAAATGATCAAATGCGCAAAGGCTCAAATACATACAGTGTTTCTTTAGTAGGGCCTTCTGTAACTCTACGGCCAGTTCCCGCTCCTCATCCAATTTCTTCCTCAGTGTCTGGTTTTCAGCAAGGAGGCGCTTTGTTTCACGCTTTTGGCGACGCAAAAGACCCTTTGGGATGAGCTCGTCGTCGGAGTCCGAGTACTCAGATGGTTCCTCCGTTCTTCTTTGTTTCTTCCGTATGATTGTCGTCATCTGCTTTTCACGTGCAGCCGCACGATTCTTTTTCTGTGCTTTTTGACTAGGTGCGCTTTTCTAATTGACAATTGTTGAGAAAAAGAGACGTCAGTTCGCTGCCAGTTAGTTCCATCTCGTACAGTCAAACAAGCCTGATCTCTCAAATGAACAGGAAAAAATATATGTTGAATTTAAGGGCGAGTTAGGAGAAATCAACGCCTTCTAAATTATCTGCACTGCTGCACAGAGAAAGAGGGGGAAAAACTGCCTCTCATAAGATGATGCTGTCGCACGCTTGTTTAAGCGTCCACTGCAAAACAATTTCTTGTCACATTATAGTGATTTCCTACTTTGGCTTTTGACCACCTAGAGCACAAGAGGCTCCTGCAGTGGCAATGCTGTGTCGTTTCTTGTGCATCTGGAAAAATAAACAAAAGTTGACTCGGAGCACAAAAAGCACCATCTTGGTGTTTTGGTGCTCAATGGCACAAGGGCGACTAAGGCCAAATAGACACATGATTTATTTTCCGTGCTGTGTTTGCAAAAAAGCACCATATTCAGTACAAGTTGATGGATGGATTCGGTACAAGGATGATGTACAAAATGGACAAGATTGAGCTTCATCTAATTTATCATTCATTGGGCTATCGCATGATATATAATTTGTTGGTGTACTGCGTGATGAATGTAAGCCATACCTCCTTCTCCTGGCGCACTATTGCGTCTCCTTATCGGCAACAGCGTATGTAGATTATCAACTAGTTATTTTCCTTCTTGAGTTGAACACGGGTATAGTTGGATTGTTTCAGCAAGGTTAACAATAGGTACCAGGAATTAGCCTTGAGTGTGTGCGTAAGACGTTATACGACGATACATTCCTTTGTGCTATTTGTCTCGTTGGGATCTTGGGACCATAGGAAATGAAATATTTTAAAGAATGCTGGAAGTCATGCTGCATCTCTTCTGGCATAATGTGTACAGTAAATGTGCTTCTATAGGATCATCATGGCTTCTTTGCAGGCTCGCAACATGCAATGCATGTGTGACGTCCGGCGATAAATGCAAGCGTATCTGGTTGTTCACAATCTACATTAAGCGATTACAGTACTTTTATGAACTCAAATGCTCAGAACAGCTTCAAATGATATCAATTGCTTTTCACTTGAAGACAGAAGTCGAAAGTTTGTTTGGAAAATTCAATTTTGTCCCACGCGATGCCACCATTGTGCAACAAAAAATTCACAGTGCGCCTATCTATCATGACCAAATTTTTCTTTTCATCCTGTCTGTAGCCTAAAGGGTCTGTCTACAGCATATCAAATTTTTTAGGCAAGTTGTTGGCGAGGTTCAAGCTCTAGTCGAGCTCTAGTTCAGGCTCAATCTAGTCCGTTTTGTGTCATCATACGGAATGTTGCACTCAATATGGAGCTTTCTGGCGCTCTTAATCAACTTAATTTTTTTTCAGACAAACAAAAGGCTACACAGCACTGCCATGCAGGAGCCTCTTGTGCTCAAGGTGGTCTAAAGCCAGAGTAAGAAATCACTATAATGCAATAAGAAATAGCCTTGTAGGGGACGCCCAAACCCACGTGCGACAGCATCACCCTTGAGAGGCAGTTTCCCCTCTTCCGGTTTCCCGAACCGTACTGTGTAGATAATCGGAAAAGGGTGTGCTTCCCTTAACGCACTGATGGCTTCAACATAATTTTCCCCCATTCAACTGAAACATAAAATGTAGCAGCTTGCTTGATTTGAGATGGACTAAACTAGCTTGCCCTGAGAAAGACCCAATCAATGCGAGCCAAACACACCAAGCATCTGAACACAGGGTGTCTACCAAATTGCTGCATTCAAATTCCCTGATTTTTCCAGGTTTCCACAGACTATATCAAGCGAATTTCGTGACAAAAACAAAGGGAACTTGGTGCCTGCTCGTATGTTTTGATACCAGATCCCTCATAAAACAGACAATTTATTAAGTATTAGTGAGGCTACCCTATTTTTCTGCGTCAGAGCTTGTCATACTGGCGAGCTGCTACCCACAGTGATGTTGCTGCGGCAGCGCCGCTCAACCACCGGTCGGCACTCTCGATTCGCCGTGCAGCATCACGACATTGATTTTTTCTGACTTCAGCTGCTTTTTGGCCGAATTCCCTGACAATTCCCTGTTTCCCAGGTTGGTAGACACCCTGGAACATTGCGCTGTCTCCCCCTCTCCCCTTGAGACATTTTCCTCCAGGATGCCCACTCTGTAATACTGTCAAAATATTACACATGTTCATGTGTGTGCTGCTTCCTAACAGGGTTGCAAATCTACTGTTGAATTTCTTATCATATGGACGTGTACCCTGCATGCTTTAACACACTCAGCAAATATAAGAAGAATCACTAGTTCATCTATCGTCAATTCAGCTCAAGAGGAATGGGACATGGTGTGATTGAACGATATTTAGAAATTCACTCTGCAATTGAACCTCTGTATGCAATATGGGGATAAGTCGACATAGCCCCCTTTTACTATTTTTGCTGCGATGACATCTACGTAGCAGTAAGTACTTGCCAACGAAAATTTAGGACCGCATTGCCCGCTACAGGAGTGTAAGAAACGCGAAATGCACGTGTGTCAATGGGACGGACAATCAAATCAGGCCCCGTTTCCTGGTTTGGGACCTTTTGCCTTATCCCATGAATGCATACAGAGGTTCAATTATGAAGCTCTTTTTCAAAGCAAAATTATTTTAAGGCTGATCTAAAGCACACAATATCGATCACTGCAATCACGCAACACTGGAACATTATTACCTCGCTGTCATTCTGTTGTGCAGTTGCTGGTTCTATGATGTCTGGGACCTCACGACCAGTTTTTGAAATTTTACGAATGAGCGCACTCCGTGTCTCTGAAATTAAGGGAACAGAACGATCAATGATGAGCAGTATGCATATGGCAAAGGAATTAGTCCTTATTTTGGTTGATGTTGACACCCTAGAAGTCAGCTTCAACTGGCAGGAAAGCATAAAGAGACCTATCTGACTGAGGCCTCCCGGTATGAGGCCAACACGGTGAATATCGACCCAACCAAAAGAAAAGCATTTCCCTCCACATTCATAAGTGCACAAAGACGGCACTTTCTTTTCACTCAAAAGTCGCTAAAAAATCACACACTCCATTTATATTTTTATTTTGCACTTCAGGCATCGGATCTAACTCGCGTTTCAGTTCTATCTTGGTCGAACACTAGTACAAGAGGAACAAAGGCGACGTAGACGCGGACAAGGAGTTAGAACAGTTTGTACATTTATGCTCTAACTCCTTGTCCGCGTCCATTGCTGCAGTAAGCCGATATGGACTCCAACACTAGCACACACGTTACTGCCGTATAGTAAATCCCATATCCCTCAAACTTTCAGCAACAGAAATAACGGTTGACCTTCCACAAAACATGATTCCCTGCGTTCCGTTGAGGTAACCTACCGGAAAGCGAAATCAGCGTGCACGGACGCGCGCCCATTGACTGCGAACTCCAGGCTTCTTTTGAATAAGAAACACACCAGTGCACCATTACATGTTTATCTCTTGCAAGGGGAGATTTGTATGGCCTCTAAGGCACTGAAGGATTTAAAACTTGTCCGAGTGCATGAAACAAAGCGAAGACATACAATTGCCCTATAAACAGAATACCGCGAGGATAATACTCGGTCAGTGAAACTACACTCACCTCCGAGAAGCAAGATTTTCGCCTTGTAGTATTTTTCAAACATCCCATCGGAGGAACGCCAATAGGCCAGTTTTTCACTGGCGTCGAAGTCGTCACATGAATTCGGGTTGAAATTCTTCACCAGTGAAACCGGTAAAATTGCCTTAACATCATCCACAGCGTACTCTACTAGAGCGTAAAACATATCAGTTGCGTCGACGGGGCCGGGCAAAACCCGAGAAATCCACGCACACGCAATACGAAAGTAGCGGGCAACGAGAGAACCTACACACATGCACATGCCATTCACCCTACACCACGACCAGCGGCCACCTGACGGTGCGGTGCTTCACAACGTCACCTTCACCGCCACCCTTGTCAGATTTTAATAACGGTGATAAACAAAAATCCCAGTACGTCAGTTGATCTATTTCCGATAAATAAAGTACACCGAAGTTTAAATCAAAATATATACAACCGTTACAGATGTTGTGCTATCCAGGGCTGTCACAAGCTATTTACATGCCATTCAAAGGTGCAGCACTCAAAAACGGTTCGTTGCGACAAAAGTAATGTATATTACATTGTACGCGAAGTTTTTTTGTCCAGTATGCAATATTATGTTACTGGCAGAAGGAAAATAATAGCTAATAGCACAGATGGCACGTCAAGGAGAAGGACAATCGTCACGGCCAACAACTGCTTGCACATGATTGCACAATCGTAATCTAACTCGTTTGCGTGCATCTCGCTGTGTAAGTGTAAGTGGATAGATAAACAACAATGTGAATTGAATTTCTATGTCATGTGGCCCACGATGCCTCTTCATCACAATGTGGTTGCGAAGCGTTGATTGTGGAAGCGACGGAAATTGAAATTGAATGCTGCTTAGACTGTAAAAGCATCACTAGGAATGGAACAGCCACGTGAAAAGCGGCGTCGTATGAAGTATCTGGAGCCTGGTGAAGTGTTTAGTGTGCCGAGGTCTACTGTACGTGCGCGATTACAACGGAATGTTGACAATGTTGGGAATGTTTCTGGCAGCCAGTCTCAGCTTTCACACACCTCGTATCCAAGCACGTCGAACCCGTCACCGTTCGCCCAACACTCCCAGAGCTTTGAAGGTATACGTTCCGAATTGGGGGCAGAATCCGACGCGCATTCAAGTGAAAATGCAGATATGTGTGCAGAAGATCCTAATCGTCAGCATACTTCTGAGAGAGTGCTCAGTGAGGGTGATTATGAAGGCGCTTATGCCGAGGGACACTCCCACTCTGCCATCCCAAGGTATGACGAAGACCCCTTAACGGATGCTTCCGAAGAAATCATAGGTGGGTTCCTTGGAGATATCGCAGAACGTCTTGGTGAAAGCTCGGGCGATGAACTGCTGCAAAGCCTCAGCGAAGGCTTCACATCTCCACATGGAGTTGTTGATGTTGGCTCTGTAGCATCAAGCCTTGTCAGTGAATTTGAAGGTGCAACACTGCCAAATGGAACTGTGACTAAAGCAGCAGCACTTGCCTTGATAATGAGTTTCATTACGTCTCATGGATTGACATGGGATGCCCTTGACAACTTACTGCGCATCATCAATGTACTTTTTGGTTCTGACGTCCTACCACGAACAAAGCATTTAATGCGGAAGCTCTGGGCATGCAAGCTCGAAAATGCTCATCATTATTATTACTGTGACCTTTGCGAGTGCCTTTTAGATATGCAACGCGGACATGATACGCTCACCTGTGGCACTTGTCACACTTCGTTTACAGTTTCGGAACTGAAGGCAAATGGACACTTTTTCATAATTCTTGACTTGCCCAGCCAAGTGAGACACGTCATCACGAAGTCATCGGACAAACTGTTTGCAAATCTTGAACGGCTGAACCAAGAATCTTCCAGTGACATGTCAGACATCAGTGATATCACGAATGGAAGCATCTACAAGACCCTGAAACGTAACGGTTCTCTAAAATGGGGTGATCTCACCATGACATTTAATACGGATGGCAGTCCAGTATTTAAATCATCAAAGTCTTCCGTGTGGCCTCTGCAGTTCGTGATTAATGAGGTTCCGACTTCTGAGCGTTTCTCGAACACCTGCCTCGCTGGACTATGGTTCGGGAAGAAACATCCAAACATGGCACTGTTCCTTGGAAAGTTTGTTGATCACTTGGAGCGCATGCCGCCACTACTTTGGTCTCACAACAACTCAACTGTATCCTCAAACGTCTACGCAATCTGCTGCTGCGTCGATGCTCCTGCACGTGCTGCTGTGCAAAACCAAGTCTTGTTCAGTGGCTTCTTCAGTTGCCCTTGGTGTGTGGTTCGTGGTGAATACGCTGATGGTAAGTTTTTCACATTTGACTAATGTTGTATGAGTATTCATCACAAAAATGGCACTGAACATGGAGTGTTTACTTATACATTATAGGTGCCGTGCGATTTCCAAGCAGTGAGCCTGGTGAAGAGAGGGTACCAGAAAGAGTTATACGTGATATGGAACTCGCTGTGGAATGTGCAACACAAATTAATGGCTTCAAAGGTCCCTCTCCATTGATTAACCTCAGAAATTATGACATTGTATGGGGACAGGCTACAGAGTACATGCATTCCGTTCTGTTGGGTGTGGCAAGGCAGCTTACTGAGTACATTCTGGACTCCTCAAACTCTACAGAACGCTTCTACATTGGTAGGTTCTTGACAAATTATGATGTCCATGTATTCCTCGAGTCTAGCGCACAGTCGAAGCGCATATATTTAGGTTGCAAGTTACAAAGGTTCTTTGGATAACCCGTTTATTGTTCTGTGAAATTATGCACGGGATACACTTGGACATTTTATCTTTAGGAGGTGATTGTGCAAGCTTGTGAATAAAAAGTATGCAGTGTTATTAAAGTTACTTTCAGCAGCACGCCTGTTTTTTATGTTAAATGTTTTAAAACATTTTTGTAACCATTGCTGTAAGGCCATCGCTCGTTCGAACATATGAACCTGCAAAGCATTTTAATAGAGCATTCTCTTCGAGCATGGAAGATGCAGATCAGATTAGTTCTTTGTACTTTTTTGACAAAAGTCATGTACAGATTTCGAAAAGTTGGCATATAGATTAGCAGTTGCAAGAGGGTCTTACAATTCACGACTGTTCATAACAAACACATACTCATTAACAGGCAGTCCCAGCAGTACACAGATCTTGAACAAGCGGTTGAAAGTGATAAAGCCGCCACACTGCATAACAAGACTACCTCGCTCACTATCTGAACGTTGCCACTGGAAGGCCAATGAGTGGAGGAATTGGCTCCTGTACTACAGTGCTCCCTGTCTGGATGGTGTGCTCCCTCAACGCAACTGGAGTCACTGGTGCCTGCTTGTACGTGCCATTTGGATGTTGAATACTACAGTGGTCCCACAGCAAGCAATAACAAATTCAGGTAATCCAGAGAGTATAAGTTCCCATGATTTTTATGCAGTGCATGGAAATAGATTGCAGTTAGCCACTGCACACAGATGCTCAACAGTTTTACAAAGCCACCTTCGTGAACGCCCAGAAGCGTTTGAGGTGCTATGACAAAATAATTGAACTTGTCACACTCAAACTGCTTCAATGGGATAGACTCATACACCACAGTCGACCTAAATGGAATACAAAAATGGCACGTTCTAAATTTAGCAGAATTTAAACAACCCTTGTTTAAAGTAGAAGCACATTTAAATAGGGAGGTCATCGTACAAGAAATCACGTTTATGCATGAAATGTAATGAAACAGCATGTAACTCAAGCAGCGCATAGGAACTATGTGGAGGATCACGCGCTTTTTTAGCGAGTTTCAGAGTTATGGAAGGACACGTCCTATAATCCAATAACCCAACATCCTATAATTCACCACCATAGAATGCGATCAGCTCTCAGATGCCATGGTTGAAACTGCTGAAAAAAATATCACTATAGCATGGATCCTGTGATGTAAACATCTGTTGTACTTCCTGTATATAAGTGTTGACTTCAGTCTCAGTGTCCAAATTTTACTATACATATCTGAACGTTTTAAAATTAATTTTTAAGTATTATTAAAGAAGAAGTCTGGTAAGGTAATGGTAAAACTAGATGTCATTATGCAACTGCTTTTCATTAAAATATGGTGCAACCGAGAAACACCCTGTACAGCATGGCACATGAAAACAATATCAGTTATTGTTCAAAGTCATGCAAATTGTACATACTAGAATGTCCTTCTGAAGAAGAATCAATCTGAATAATCACTCTTGGTTCTGCTTTCATATGCATCAATGAAAAAATCACACATCAATCAGTGCTAATGGAATGCATAACTGACTGCAAAGATATGACCTCTGACGTAATGACCATTACACACAAAGTGTATTGTTTTACTGCTCAGAGATCACTGCTGTTGAATAGGAATATATTAAGATATAATATTGCATATTCTGCAATAACAACTGCTTTGGTTCTCTTTTCTCTTTGTTTTCTAGAAAGCCTTCTGAAGAAGTTTGTTGATCAGGCCCAGAGACTCTACGGCTCAAGGATGATGACATTTAATATGCACCAGCTCTTGCACCTTCCGAGGTCCGTCAGTAAACTTGGCCCTTTGTGGGCACACTCAGCCTTTGTTTTTGAGTCTGGAAATGGACGAGTGGTGAGCTGCATCAATGCTGCCAAGGGTGCCCCCCATCAAGTTCTAGAACGTGTTGCTGTGATGCAAGAGGTTGAGCTACTCTGTCAAATCTTGCCTTTGCCACAAGAGGCTGAAGCTTTATGCCAGCGGATGCTTGGTTACCCAAGGACACAAGCAGCTACAAGAACTCAAGGTGCCAGTCTTCTTGGCCGGGGTAGACGTGTGCACAGCCTCTCAGCTGAGGAAACAAGAGCGCTTGAAAGAGTAGGCTGCTGTGTACCTGTGCACGCAACTGAGTATCTCCGACTCATTTATAGCCACACTGTGTACACAAGTGAGCAGTACCGCAGAGCTAAAAGGAGCAACAGTACAGCGATTCTGACACGCAACAGTGATTTCTACATCATCAGCCGCATACTTGAAGTTACCTCAGAAGGGCTAAAGACATGTATCCTGCTCTGTAAGAGACTAATACCAACAGAAGATGATGTTCGTTACCCCAGCCATATTGTGCAGTGCTTCGTTTCTTCAAGTGGTGCTCTAGTAGCACTTCCTGTAACAGATTTGTCTGCTGTATGTATGCTGCTAGATTTTAGGCACGATGACAGAATGTACGTGTGCACACTAGCAAATGACATTGAACGTGACTGAGAGCCCTCAGTCACATTCACTGTGACTTCACATTTTAAGGTTCATTTAATTCACTGGAGGCATAAATTGCAGTACAACTTCTGTATAGCGAAGCTACATATCTTGAAGATATGGATATTGGAAAAACGGCAAAAAAAATAAAAAGCAGTTCATGTGGTACTGGCTCTAGCAAAAGGAAATTCCTGTCAAATCAGACAACTAGACTTCTGGTTAAGTCCTTTAAAACTAACTCGCACGACAAAGCAGAACGCTATACAATGTCAACCTCTTCGCTAGTTCACAAAAGTTAGCACACAGTCCAAAGCTACAGTGTCACAATCCATAAATTTATTTCTGTTCACAACATCCTTTGTACATAAGAGCTTGAAGCTTTCTATCAGTTGGTTTGAGTGCTGCGCAATGTAGGAATTCAGTTTCATATGCAGTGTGAAGAAAAATTGACATTGACATTTTACATGACATGACATTTACATTTGACAATTTTATACGCAGTCTTAGATTAGATACTTTTTTGTAATTAACCTTTGTTTAACATCATGCATAGAGAAATAAGGAATTGAACCTCAGTGTGCAACAACGGGGGTAAGTCGAGAAATCCCAAACGGCGAATAACGTGAATGTTTGGTAAAGTAATTGCAGCTGATTTTTCTTGAATAATGCAAATGCAAAATGTGTAACATCTATGCACACACAACTACATGCATGTCCTGTTAGCATCATTTTTTGTGTATATCTTAAGAGAAACTGAACAAAATCTGGAAGCATCACATATCCCCTTTTTCCATATAACAGTGCACACACATGATTTCCATGCAGGCAAAAAAAAAGAAACAGTTTTCTCAAGTCGGACATTGATGGTGATGTCAGATAGTGCAAAGCTGTCTTTGTGCAGTGGAGCGGCCTAGATTGGGTGTAACATGTTGCTAATCGAGCAGTCTTGAAAATAATGTCCTACGTGGTCAGCATAATGTGACTTCTTGGTGCGCACGTTTTTACGATTACAATGATCGGTAGCACTGACACGGTCAAATGACATGGTCACGTGAGGTATATGAAGTACATATGTTTTTCTAGTGGAAGTCGAAAGTTAATTTCTGGATCATACCAAAATTTAAGCTATACCTTCTGTATGTGTGTAAAAAAGGGGTTTCTTACCCTCCTATAGAAAGTCAATAAATTGCAATACGGTTCTAAATTTTCTTTGACAGGTACATACTGGTACGCTGATGTCATGCAACAGATATACTAAAAAAGGGGATAGTCGACTTATCCCCCTTTTTGCTTACAGAGGTTCAATTCTTGTTAACATCACTTGGCTGAAAGTGCTTCATGACTATGTCCTGTTTATCGAAGTGGTACTTGATAGCATAATAAGGTGCTCTTTTGCCATAACTATGACTGTACTCCAGAGTACTCCTTGCACCCCACGGCCTGCCCCGTCCCCAATTTTGGTATCAAGATCATTTATTTCAAGTAATAAACACAGCAGCATGTGGCACACGGATCAAATGCACTACTGGCACAACATAATTCAAGGGCAGGGCTGCAGAACTACTTAGAGGCAATCTCAGAAAAGCGCGTCACAAGCAGTTGGGGCATCTGCGATATCGTGATGACCTTACTTTACTTATCAAAGATATGACAAGGTTATTTGTACTACTTTGTGAATGCAGAACACGTGCAAATGTACGGAAACGATTTAAGAATAAACTTTATTGTACTTTACGAGTGTGGGCCGGCCCTATATTATCTGGGCTCGCGGGTGGGCTATACATGTGTGCTGTGTTAAATGCGAGGGAAATGTTTATTTTATACATAGGCTTCCGACTTTTCGGATTTATCCGACAAGCTCCCTTCGATGATTTTTGCAAACAAATCTGATTCATCTGACAAACTTTTCCCCGTTTCCTTCGTCCTTTCCCCCCCCCTCTCCACGCTTATTTTTCGACTTCAAACTGATCCACAACCAAAAATGGGTCAGAAGTGGTAGCCGATCTTCAGGGTCGCTGGACACATCAATGGCCCAAAAGGAGGGGGGCACACACTTGACCCATCTGTTCTATGCATCCTTGACCCTCGTAACTCTATTTGACCCCGGGATTGGGCTAGTTTGGCACAGAACAGTTCTGTGTTCTTCATAGCTGCTACTTATTTGGAGTCTGGGCACCATTCACACTTTGTGCCAATACGCTATATCGTGTGATCTCAGTCACTCTTTTGCACTTCTTCTCTTGCATTGCCTCTGCGATGACTATTGCGAAATACTCCGAATTTCGGAAAAGTTGAGAACTCCGATATACAGCCTCAGAATTTTCCAAAATGAAAACTCCGGAAAGATGGAACCCTATATATTTCTACAGGACATATTGCTACAAATATTACTTTGCATTAAGCATCTTCTACTGCCCAAACTGTGCTTGCATGATTAAGTTTGCTGAGACAGTAGCTAAAATTCACTAACATATGCATTGCGACAATAATTTAACAAAAGAGGACGCTGGTATCTCTCACATGTACTGATATTTTCCAATACCAGCACTGGTACGAACTGAATACATCAGTTTCTGGTATGACTCATGTTCCTAACAAGTAACCAAACCAGGTGCATGTGCCGCAGGTATATGGTCATGGCAATGCTGATACAGCTACATCGGTTTCTGGCATGACTGGTGTATCTGACAAGTTGTCAAACCAGGATGCAGGCACTGCTGACATATGGTCATGTCAGCATGTCTGTTGTCTTGGTGCAGTGCAAACCAGAAACTGGCATTTCTGGTTTTGATATTTATCAGCAAAAACAGAAACTGGTATAGTCATACCAGTTCTGGCATAATTTCAAACCAGGCTTTTTCAACAGGGCAGCTTGACGGTACTGATCGTTGGTCGGCAGTAAGCCGTGATCCCGCTAAACTTCAGGTAGTCGGGGTCCATAGGTGTGTGACTAGGCTTGACGTCCATGAGCTGGTATTTTTCCAGAAGGGTGTCGATCTTTTTAGCTTGGTGGATGTAGAAGCAACCATCTTGTGACCTCTCTATTTCGATTCCTAGGTACCGGCTGACATGCCCAAGGTCCTTGAGCTCGAAATGCTTGTTTAAACTTTTCCAGACTCCAGTAATGACTGAATCATCCTTGTGGCAAATCAGCATATCGTCAACATAGAGAAGGATATATATGCGACTGCCTTTTTCTGTCTTGAAGTAGAGGCAGGGGTCTGCCTCTCTACGGTTGAAGCCCTCTTCAAGAAAGACTTCGTTTGCCTTGATGTTCCATGCCCTCGCGGCCTGCTTGAGCCCATAGAGGGATCTCTGCAGCTTGCAGACTAGATGTTCTTTACCTACCGCAACGAAACCTTCGGGCTGTCTCATGTATATGTCTTCTTCAATCACTCCATTGAGGAAAGCAGTCTTCACATCGTAGTGACGAACCTGCAACTTTCGTGATGCTGACACCGTGAGAAGAACCCGCAAGGTCGTAAGCTTTGCAACGGGGGCGAAAGTAGCGTCGTAGTCCTCTCCGTATTTTTGAGAGTACCCCTGGGCAACGAGCCTTGCCTTGTATCTCTCAACATTGCCGTCTTTGTCTCTCTTTGTTTTGAAAACCCATTTGCAACCGAATGGTCGTTTTCCAGGGGGAAGCTCCACAAGAGCCCACGTATTAAGTTCGTGAAGTGAAGCAATCTCTTCGTTTGCAGCCTCAATCCACTTCACTCTCTCGCAAGCTGGCAATGCTTGAACTTCTTTCCAGCTCCCAGGATCAGCAGTTGGCGCAGCCTGAGCGATGTAGGAAAATCGTCTGGCGGGACGCCCTTATTGCTCCTAGCCGAACGCCGAAGCTCAGTTACGGCTGTCCCTCGATCCTCTCCCGGTGTACCACTGACCTCTTCTTCTTCGGGTGAAGATACGCTCGCCACATCTCTACTTCTATCGCGCTGGAACTATCTGCACCCGCTTCATGACGTAGCCGGTGATCTCCTGATTCTTCGTGACATGGTGGAGAGAACTTCTGTATGATTGGAGCTTCATCGATTACCACGTCCCGAGTCACCTTTATCTTAGGACTCCCCTTGAGAAGTACTCGGTATCCCTTCTGAGTTCCTCCGTAGCCAACCAGTCTCCCTTCGACAGCACGAGCATCCCATTTAGACCGTTTTTCCTTTGGAACGTGCACGAAGACGTGACTCCCAACATCCTGAGATGTTCCAAGCTCGGCTTTTTGCTGTGCCACAGCTCGTAAGGTGTTCTGTGAACTGCTCTGCCTGGTAGTCGGTTTTGGAGGTAGCACGCCGTCACGATGGCTTCGCCCCAAAAAGTCGTTGGCATATCCGCTCCAAAAAGCATGCTCCTGGCACTCTCACACAGTGCGGTTTTTCCTTTCTGCTACACCGTTTTGCTGAGGGCTATACGGTCTGAAGCTCAACCCCACAGTCTCGCAGAACCAGTCGAGATGTACTGCCAGTGTACTCGGTTCCGTTGTCCGCACGCAGGACCTTCGGGTACGTGCCAAACTTAGTCTTTACTAATGCAAGGTACTCTTTAAGTTTCGAAGGTACCTCGTCCTTGGACTTTAGCAAGTATAGCACAGTGTACCGAGAGTAGTCATCGATACACGTTACAAAGTACTTGTTCTTGCTCGGCGTGAGAACCCTCATGGTCCCGCAAACGTCCGTGTGTACCAGGTCCAGTACGCCTTCCGCTCTTGAACCGCTCACTTTTGGGAAGGATGCCCGCTTCATTTTTCCTTTTATACAGCTTGTGCATTTGAGCAGCCGGTTGCAGTCTTCAATAAGGATTCCGTCTGCCAAACCATCCCTGTACAATTACTTTACGGCTTGTGCATCTCGGTGCCCTAACCGATGGTGCCAATATGGATGCAATTCCTACGATGCGAAGCTTGTGTAATGTTGGCCACTTCGGTCTTAGGTGTCACAAGCCGGTAAAGGTCCCGCTCGAGCTTTCCTGTAGCCAAGACCTGCTTATTCTTAGCAACCGTGCACTGGTCTCCCCGGAAGGTCACCACGTTGCCGAGACCAGTTAATCTCTTCACGGAAAGGAGGTTACCCTCCAGAGAAGGCACGTAAAGGACTTCTGTGACAAGAATAGTCTTGACTACCGACGGCGATACCGACACTGCAGGATGCCATCTCCCACGCCTTGAGAAGAAACGTGCTGACCGTTCGCAACTGTAACCACTTCTGTCTTCTCCCTGAAGTTCCGCGTGAAAA